>NW_015654933.1:141162-156283 GCF_001515625.1 Sinocyclocheilus rhinocerous
ATAAAAGCATTAGCAATTAATCGCAACATGAAAATTTGATACCGGCATATCCCTAATGTATGTATGCATGTATGCATGCATGCATGCATGCGTGTGTGTGTGTGTGTGTGTGTGTGTGCAGTAAAGTGATGGAGCAGTGTGAGAACTTCAAGGAGGATCCGATGGACACCAGCAGGTAAAGGAGCGCCGGTCATCATCTGCGTGATGTTCTTCACTGCCACTGACGGCACAGAAACACCCGTGTGTTCGCGAGGAGGACGTTACGCTGCTCTCCTACAACACACGTCTGTCACGTCACACTACAGTGAGCTCACGAGTGTGTGTGTGTGTGTGTGTCGGGCTCGTTTCTGTGTTGCACATGGACAGCAGTGAGAGCTGCGTTATTCTAGGGGTGTTTTTCTTTGTTTTTATTTGTAAATGATAATGTGCCCGAGCGAATGTGTGTGTGTGTGTATATATATGTGTGTGTGAGGACGTTCTGCTCGTGTCTTTATAAGGAACAACCGTGATTATTTGTCTCGAGGCAGAGAGATATATAAGCTTGACTGAATCTTCTCAAGGCTCCTCTGTTCACGTTTGGAAGGAAGTTCTCGTCTGGATGTTTTCATGGCATCACTGTAAACACTCCCGGTTGGAAGTCTCTCGAGGTCCCGGCGGAGAACTCAATCACACATCTGTCATTAAAGCGATTCTCTTTTGGGGAGCTCATCATTCTTCTTATGTTGTATTTTTAATCATATTCACTTTTTATTTGCAATCTCATGATGAACGTGATCGACTGGCAGCGGGATCAGATGTTTATCTCCTGGAACGATGATGATGATGATGATGATGATGGTTTATCTGCAGGTTTGTGCTGTTTAACGAGGCGCTTGTTTTTCTACACGATTCTGAACTGCAATAAAACCATGATGTACTGAAGTAAGATGTCCACACAACACTGGGTGTAAAGAGAGATTAATAATAATAATAATAATAATAATAGTTGTCCAACACTCTGTTCCAGTGTCATTATATTATCTCGGCTCATCAGGTGTGTTTTTAAATCAGTGAAACGGCTGTGTATGTGATTATCTTTACATTCTGAAGTTAAACACTCCTGGTGTGGGAACAGTTTGGGATATTTTAATATTTCAATATCTGTGCTTTGTCTGCTGTTGCAAGATCTTTGTGTGTGTGTGTGTGTGTGTGTGTGTGTGTGTGTGTAAAAGAGGCCTGTTATTCACTTCGACAGAATTTAACAATCTCTCTTACGATCTTTCTTGAATTCTTTTAACTTTATAAAATCATCAAATACAGAATATTACGAAACTCCAATATCAGCAAAAGTGACTTCCCTGAAGAATTCATTTCTTTTATGCTTATTCATTTATTTTTTGTTGCAAATCGTTTTATAGGGAGTTACTGGTCTCTTAAAAAGGTTTAAAAGCTTTTACTTGCAAAATCTTTGTGGGAAAATGTTAGATACGGTTTTCCCTCATTTGTATAAAGACATCTGTTGAAAAAAGAACATGTATGCACTTGATTCATGACGTTATGGTTAATGCCTGGATCTCTGTAAAGTGAAGATATCCGAACCGAATTAAAAGCGGATCTGGACTCAAGAGCATCAGATTCTCTATGGACCGAAGGTAAGACTCGTATTACTTACTCGAGTGATTAATACAGAGAAGATACATGCACATTGTTTTGTATATTTGACTGTTATAACCATATGTACATCATTTAAGCACTGGTTATTATACATTATACCTTTTTTAATCATTTACTTGTTTTCAGCTGTGGAGTTGAGTTGTAATCTGTACATATACTCTCACAAACACAGTTTATTAGGCTTCTACAGTCATATACTGTACAGGATCTGCATTTAACATATTTAACTATTGCAGGTTTGCGTCATATTCTGAGTTTGCATTCTGAGATGAGTAAACACATGTTCATATTTAGTCTAGAACTACAGTACTTCACACACAACGCTCTGCACTTACTCCTGATTTCTGTCACCATGGCAACACCAGAGCTGTCACTCAATACATGGAAACAAAGTAACTGCTGTTACTTGTTTGAAAAAGTAACTCAGATATTTCCTTCTAAATTAAAAAGTAATGCATTACTTTACTAGTTACTTGAAAAAAGTAATCTGATTACGTAACTTGCGTTACTTGTAATGCGTTCCCCCCGACACTGACCACGACAGACATAGAGACTCCTGATAACGTTCTGCTCGTTTTCTGTTTTGTTGAAGGACGGTCGCAGATGCTAACGGATCACTCATTGTCAAGCCAGCGAATCAGCGAGGCTCAAACCTCACACTGCAGCTGGAGCTTCAGCAGCGTCCTCATGCAGCAGATTTGTGGGATTCTCTCTTGTAGAGTCTCCGGAGACCGCACAGTCCTGATTACTGACCTCTGCAGAGCTTGTGTTCTCTTTCTCCTCTTCAGCGTCTGGTGTTTCGGTCTCGGTCTGGACGTGCAGCAGCGGGCTCAGATCCAGGAAGGGTTTGTGGTGTGGAATTATGGGTCTGACTGTGTTTTTTTGAGGTTGGATTGGCGCTGGACAGCTTTTCTCACTTACTGACTTTGGTTTTTGTCTTAGGTCGAAATCTGTGCGTGTCGATTTTACCGCAACCGTCGGCAAGTTTTCCTCCCACGCCGGACAATCCTCGCTTATTTCAACCGGTAAAAACTCAAAGTCTGTGTCGTCAGCCAGCGATGGACGATCGCTCGCCTGTTCGGTCTTATTCCTTGGTGCTTCGTCTTTGAAAGTGACCCGAGGCGTCCTGACCGCTTCGATCTTTTCCTCTTTCTCCAGCTGCTCGAAGTCGACAGGTTCACAGGGCGATGAAGATGCACTGTTCCTAAAGAAATCCGTGATCTCTTCCTGCTCTTCTGCCTGATTGTCCACTTCTTCTTTGTGGTGTGCCACGTACCCGGCGAGTCTGAAAGGGTCATGCCGTTCCTCTGGGCTTATCTCAGGAACAACGTCAGCCAGAGTCTCAACCTTGAGCACAAACTTCTCCAGATAGCCTCTGTCCTCAGAGTCGGAAGCTTGACTGTGGAAGGATTTCTCGGAGGTCACGCTCTCGACGTCATCGTCCTGCTTCTTTCTGGTTCCGACGGCATCTGCGTACAAGTCCGAGTAGAGAAACGCCAAGGCTTTGGGCTCCTCGAGCAAATTGGGGTCAATGATTTTCGGAGGACCTTCGGGAAGGTATATGGGAGTGAGAACCGACTCCTCGCTTCCAAACAAGGCGCTTCCGCTTTCCTTCAGAGAGGATTTGGAAAGCTCTCTTTCCTTTTCACTAACACTTGCAGCAGTAGGTGGCTCGCTCCCTCCGCCGTAAAACACATCGTCCAAGTGTTCGCCAGAAATGTCTAGCATACTCACAGCTGAGGAGACTCCAGAAAGTCCAGGTCCTGGTTCTGCTTCAGGACCATCTTCTTCTGTGACCTTGTCCTCTGTCTCCCATTGGGCTTCTTCTACTGGTGCTGCTCCTGATGGAGCTTGATGGTCAAGGAGCGTGAACTTCTCAAAGTAGTCCTCGGTCGTCTGTCCTCTTCGGGATATTTGGATAGACGGGACAACAGGCTCTGGTATCAATAAAACGCTCTTCTCCGTCTCTACAGTCTCAAAGTCCAGCTCAGGTTCGTCCGGGATCTCTGCGGATTTCACAGCAGGCGTCTCCTCGAGGTAATACAAGTTATCTTCCAGATCTTTGCTGTCCTCTTCATCCACGGTGGAGACTCTCGGCGGAGCGATGATGTTTAGTATCTCAGATCCTTCAGAGACGAGACTGAACAAACGCTGGTGCTTTTCTTCTCTGAGATCAGCTGTTTTGTGTTCGTCTGTTCCTTCTTCCCGTGTCACATTCGGCAGGGACACTTCCACCATGGCTGGTCTCTCTGCTTCAGCGAGGATCTCGTGGCTGACCTGAGGAAGCATCTTTGATTTCTCAGACTTTGGCTTCCTCTTTCTTCTGCTCATCAGTTCTTCATCCATAATGAAGACGATCCTGCCGGCCGCTCCAGAGCCGCAGCAGCTGTATCCGGGTTCGGAGGCCAGCGAGTTGAACTCGGAGGCCCAGGGTGTGGAGCAGCGGCTGGAAGCGGTTTCCCAAACGATCCCGCTGTCCTCGCTCTGGACCGTCACCATCGAGAAGGACGGATCCATCATCAGGCAGTGGAGCTTCGGCTTGACCGCACCATCCTGGACCACCTCTCTCAAACTGCAGGGTATTTAACATTAAGCATATCATTAGTAACAAACTGATATTTGTGATCTTATGTTGGAAACGTCATGCTAACAGTAGCTACACTACCAGTCAAAAGGTTTTTAATGATTTTAAAGTAGTCTCTTCTGCTCACCAAGCTTGCATTTATTTGATCCAAAACAGTAAAATTGTGAAATATTTGTACTGTTTAAATTAGCTGTTTTCTATGTGAATATCTGTTAAACTGTAATGTATTTCTGTGATGCGCAGCTGTATTTTCAGCATCATTACTCCAGTCTTCAGTGTCACATGATCTTCAGAAATCATTCTAATATGCTGATTTGCTGCTCGAGAAACATTTCTGATTATTATTATCACGATTTAAAACAGTAACAGTATTTAAAACAGTTGAGTACATTTTATTCAGGATTCTTTGATGAATAGAAAGATCCAAAGATCAGCATTTATCTGAAATAAAAAGTTTTTGTAACATTATACACTATTCCATTCAAAAGCTTGGAGTCAGTATAATTTTTCGTTTTTTGAGAAAGAAATTATATAAATTGATAGAAATAGAAACTTTTATTTAGCAGGGATGCTTTAAATTGATCAAAAGTGATGATAAAGACATTTATAATGTTACAAAAGATTACTATTTCAGATAAATAGTGTTCATATCGATATCGGAATTATATCGTATCGACCGAAATAATAATAATAATAATAATAATACTGTCAAACGATTAATCGCATCCAAAATAAAAGTTTTTGTTTACATAATATATGAGTGTGTACTGTGTATATTTATTATGTATATATACAATACACACACATACACTATATACTTTGAAAATATTTACATGTATATATTTATATTCATATAATTTATATTATATATAAATATAATATACAAACATAACATATTTTTCTGAAATATATACATGCATGTGTGTATTGTATATATAAATAGTAAATATACACACTACACGCATATATTATGTAAACAAAACTTATTTTGGATGCGATTAATCATTTGACAGCACTAAATAATAATAATAATAATAAATGTTTTTTGAGCAGCAAATCAGAACATTAGAATGATTTCTGAAGGATCATGTGACTGGAGTAATGATTCAGCCTTGAAATCACAGGAATAAATTAAATTTTAACATGTATTCAAATAGAAGACAGTTATTTTAAATAGTAAAAAATATTTCAAAGTTTTAATGTTTTTGCTGTACTTTGGATCAAATAAATGCAGGCTTGGTGAGCAGAAGAGACTTCTTAAAAAAACATTAAACACTCTCTAATGTGTGTTTGAGGTTCTCACCTGTTGCTCAGATCCTCCAGCTCGTCGTTTAGCTGTTCTTCTGCCAGCGTGTCGTCCAACAGTGCTGTCATCTGGCTCTCTGGATCCATTATTTCCATCGTTTCCATTTTTTTGTTGCAGGTTGCATTAATCAGAGGCGCTTTGCAGGCGAACGGGTCGCTCTCTTCGTGTCATTTCAGCTGTGGGAACTTTCTCTTGCTCAGCATTATCTGTAAATAGCCTGACGCGGCGTCCCGTTTTCTGCAGAACGCAGTGAGGCACGCTGCATCTACTCGCAGGGGCCAGTCATCCTCAAAAGGTGAAATTTTAATTGTGCTTGAAGATTTATCAGCCCATCCTCAGCAAGGCTGTCCAGAGTTTAACTTTGCGATCCTGGTGTCACATTATGAAAGCAGGGATTGGGTTTTTTGCATCAACCTGCGAAACCTAAAAATACTTCACAGATACGTGAGCTTCTCAGAGGCGCTGCAGGTCATGACGAGTCGAAGGAAAACAGACTAGGTGCTTATTACGGGCTACAAGTCAAATATTCACCCATTCTGAAATTAGGTTATGTTGCAGCAGTTTAACATGCTATGGCTGTTTCTTACCTTTACATCTTTTTACATCTTTTTAAATGCCAACAAGAGATTCTTATGTGACATATTTAGGTTTAACATGGTTATGGAAAGTGTAAAAATGTAAGAAAAAGCATTTTAAAATTGTAAAAAAATAAATAAATTCTGAGTTCTAAAATATTTATAGAAGTCCTGGGTTCACATCCCGGACGAGCCCCCACTTTGTTACGACCTTCCCTCTGATGAATTTAAAAAGGTAACATAACAAACATAATGAGTGAACAACACAACTGCTTAAATCGGTTTTATTAATCCACTCAAGACAACACACAAACTGAATCAAACAACGTACCAACAAAGGAAGTATTTAAAGCTACGACAACAATTAACAAAGAGAATTATAAATGAAAATGTGTGAGATAGGTAGGTGTGGGTCACAGAAGCTTTTCACACAAGATCCATTTGATCTTCAAAAGCTTTTATACTTCATTTTTTTTTTTTTTTTTTTACAAACTGTGATAGTGATTTTTAAGAGGACAGGATGAAAGAAAACCAAGAAAATCAATCAAAACCTGTTGAAAGTCTAAAAATATGTAGTATAAATCTATGATCGAGCGAAAAGCAGATGCAGCTCAGGGTTTGTGTGATTCTCACATGTTCACTGAATCACCTGCTGATGCCTGTCACTGCAGTTATGAGTGTGTGTAAGAGAGATCAGGGTGAAACCAGACACTTACACATCCTCTGTGTGTGTGTGTGTGTGTGTGTGTGTGAGAGAGAGAGAGTGAGTGAGAGTGTGTGTGTGTGTGTGTGTGAGAGAGAGAGAGAGAGAGTGTGTGTGTGTGTGTGTAGTAATTGTCAGTTGGAGCACTAACCAGCTAATTGCTCTTCATTACCGGACCGAGGTGTTTTGTTGTTGTAATTTGGTATTATTCAGCCTTATTACTATTTACAGTGTAACCTGATAAATGAGTCACGATCTGTCTCTGGATCACTGAGCTGATTAATAATGACGATTGATTCCAGATGAATGGCACATTAGTTCTGTTGCAGTGAAGCCGGCAGAAGATCATGGATGAGTGTTTGTGTGAACAGCTGCGCAGCCGGAAGTGACGGAACACGTGCACTGTGCGTGACGTCAGAGTTGGGGGAGTGACGCGGGTGCGTGCGTGATGACGTCGCGCGGAGATGATAAACGGGATGACAGACAGCAGGACGGAGCGACAGATGTGACGCGTCGATGAAATAAATCACCCGATAGATCGCGCTGGAACCGTCTGATCGCCGCGGGAGGAGGAGGAGGAGGATGAAGATCCGGCGGCAGCATCACTGTGCATCCCTATCTGGAGCTCCAGCGACGGCTGCATGTGTGTGTTCGTCTGCAGGACATTACTCGTCGTCTTCATCATCATCTTCATCATGAACAGCGGCGTTCAGCATCCGAGCGCAGCGACTCGCGTCCTGTCGGAGTGAATCACTTTGATTCAAATTCAGCATCAACGCGAGCAGATCTGTGAGCCAGCAAAATGGGGTATGTTACCATGCTCTTACTGTGTTTACTACAGCTGCTGCTTCATTGATGACAGTAACGTTACTCTGATCTGATTGAATCACTGCACGCTGTGGTGATGGATCGTCTGTTCATGTTCATGTTCATGTTCAGAACACTCTGGGTCCTCAAGTCCTGGAGGAGCTTGTGAGGGTTGGTTTCATGATCCTTCACAGAAGATTATGGACTCGGTGGAGATTTGTGATTTGCATGCACGAGATCAGTCAGTGTTGTATTACTGCGTTTTCCCTCCAGTTTTCCAAAGCAGGGCCAAAAATAGCCGCCGTATCTGAAGTGTGCTTCTCTCAAACCGGACAGAACGAAGCAGCTGTCAGAGGACTCTGCGCTGCTGCACGCCGATTGGCTGAGGCCGAGATGATGTCATCACTGCCCGTGACGTCACCGTGAAGTCGTTGAATGTGTTTCTGTATGGTTCTCTTAAGTGTCTCGTTCTAGATCAGCGATCCGCAAACCTGTTTATCAGCCAAACCTCTTTTAGATAAAATTAATTCGATTTTAAGTTAATATTTCAATAGTTTAGATAGACGTGGGTTTACTGTACACGTTTCCTGTTCGTAAAGGAATAGTTCAGCCAAAAATGAAAATGTGCTCACCTTCAGTTCATCCCAGATCAGGATGAGTTTGTTTCTTCATCAGGTTTGGAGAAATGTAGCACTGCATCAGTGTCTCAGCAATGGATGCTCTGCAGTGAATGGGTGCCGTCAGAATGAGAGTCCAAACAGCTTGCGGTGTGTGTGTGTGCAGTGATCGTGTCGTGCCACCGTGTGATTGGTGGGGCGGTGACTGCACTGTGAGCAGATGGACCGTCTCACCCTTGGCCTGTGTGTGTGTGTAAGAGAGAGAGATCCTGATGTAAAAGCCGTGTTTTCACACACGTGTTTGAACAATGGTCCGGTGTTTTGTAGTCAAATGCAGTATCAGTCGTGTGTGATAAGAGCTGATTTCCTCCTGTGGATCCACACACACACACAACACACACACACACAGGTTTGTTTTTGTGAAAAGTGGGGACATCCCATAGGCGTAATGGTTTTTATACTGTACAAACTGTATACTCGTCCTCATGTCCTTCCAAACCTGGCTGTCTTCAGAATCTCTAATTTTTAGTTCCTTTTTCATTTTTAGAACAGGTTTGGAGTGAGTAAACCATGACAGAGGGATGAACTAAGCGTTTAAATAACTCTCACGTGATCCACACCGATCCGCTTCCATTCTCTGTGAATGTGATTAATTACAGCGTGATTGAGTGTGTGTTAATTAAGAGCTGCGCTTCATTAATGCTGAGAGACACTGGAGACCCACATTCAGCTCGTTCACAATCGTTCTGTCCACGTTCATCAGAGAGAGTGTGTGAGTGTGTGTTTATATGTTATAAACACACTCTTATAAGAGAGTGTGTGTGTGAGTGTGTGTGAGAGAGACTGAGAGACAGTGTGTGTGTGAGTGTGTGTGTGAGAGAGAGTGTGAGAGAGAGTGTGTGAGTGTGTGTGTGTGTGTTTATATGTGAGTGTGTGTGTGTGTGTGAGTGTGTGAGAGAGACAGACAGAGAGAGTG
This sequence comes from Sinocyclocheilus rhinocerous, assembly GCF_001515625.1. Classification (NCBI taxonomy): domain Eukaryota; kingdom Metazoa; phylum Chordata; class Actinopteri; order Cypriniformes; family Cyprinidae; genus Sinocyclocheilus; species Sinocyclocheilus rhinocerous. Next base: position 150,384 of record NW_015654933.1, read on the forward strand.
TGTGTTTATATGTGAGTGTGTGTGTGTGTGTGAGTGTGTGAGAGAGACAGACAGAGAGAGTGTGTGTTTATATGTGAGTGTGTGTGTGTGTGTGAGTGTGTGAGAGAGACAGACAGAGAGAGTGTGTGTGTGAGAGTGTGTGTGTGTGCGTGTGTGTTTATATGTGCGTGTGTGTGAGCGTGACCTCTGACCTCTGTGACTGTGATTAACTGTGATTGTTGTCTCATGATGGATCTGTGGTCAGATAAGATGTTCTGAAGGAACAGGGAAGCTGCCGTCGCTTTGCATGCTGGGATTTCCGTGTGTCTGATGATCCTCCAGATGAACTGCGGCGCAGATTAACTATAGTCCCGGACTAAAGCCACGCGCTAACGGTTATTCTGTCCAGAAAATCCTTCCTAATCCAGCACGAGTCCTAATCTGAGCCTTCTCAGCTGATCTGACGGGGGATTGTGGGTACTGTGCTTTCCCATCATGCACTGCAGCTGTGTGTCTGTGTCTCCTGCAGAGAGCAGCCCATCTTCAGCACCAGAGCGCACGTCTTCCAGATCGACCCCAGCACCAAGAAGAACTGGGTTCCCACCAGCAAACACTCCGTCACCGTGTCCTACTTCTACGACAGCACGCGCACCGTGTACCGCATCATCAGCCTCGACGGGTCAAAGGTCAGCCCATCCCCGCTGAGCTCAAACATCAGTCCCAGTCAGCTTTTAGATCCGTGTTTCAGTGATTGGGAGCACTGTACAGTCTCTTTGGTTAACATTAGTTAAAGGGATCGTTCACCCAAACACACAAATCCTGTCATCAGTCACTCTCCCTGTTTGAGTTTCGTTCTGCAGTCGAACGCAGAATCAGATATTTTGATGAATATCGGTAACCGAACAGTTGCCGGTAGCCAGACTTCTATAGTATGGAAAGCACACTGAAAGTCAATGGCTACCGGCAACTCTTCGGTTACACACATTCTTCAAAATATCTTATATTCAACAGAAGAAAGAAACTCATACAGGTTTGGAACGCTTTTTTTTTAACAGCATTTGTTAATGTTAATTAATAAAAATGTAGTTCATTGTTTGTTTTGATAATGTTAGGTCACAATGCATTGGTTTTAACAAATACTACTGATGCTAAATACAATGTAGAAACTTTAATTTTCTGTAAAGTATGGAGACAGATCAGCCTCAAAAATAACACATTTGCAAAACAAAATTCATAAATGCACAGCACAATTTACATTTACAAAATCCGATTCGTAAATTCAAAACACAATTCATAAATACACAAGTAAAAACATAAATATGATTACTTTTAAAAGGAGTAATCAGTAATCAGTAATGTAATTACATTTTCAGAGTAACTTGCCCAACACTGCCCATTAAAATGTCTTTACATCAAGGACACGATCATATAAACAATGCACAGTACAAGCACAGCGTTGAGCTTCTTGAGTCTGTTCAGTAAAGAGCGTTTTGATTGGTGGATTAAAAGCTCACCGCGATTGGCTGAACGGAACATCCTCCAAAAAAAGATATTTATGAATCTTAACCTGCCAGGAAGGTCTCAAAAATACCGCACACAAATTCAAAGCAGTCCACGCACATGTGACGATTTGCAAATGCAGATTCAACGATCCATAAATACATGTAACATCATTCATAAATGTGTGATGGAAATTAATTCAAGAACTTGATATATACATATTTGTGTAAACATTTTAAATTTATTTAGGTAAGATGCATTTGTGTGAGCATTTGGGGAAATATTTATGCTTTTACTTGTGTATTTATGAATTGTGTTTTGAATTTACGAATCGGATTTTGTAAATGTAAATTGTGCTGTGCATTTATGAATTTTGTTTTGCAAATGTGTTATTTTTGAGGCTGATCTGTCTCCATAGTAAAGCTGCTTTGCAACGATTTGTATCGTGAAAAGTGCTATGCAAATAAACTTGAATTTAATTTAAAAAATGTTTACTTTAAAAAAAAAAAAAAAATCGTTTTTTACCAAAACAAAGATTATTAGAGTACATTTTACAAGAAAATACGATTTCAGTTTTATTCAGTGAGTTCCTCGTCATTTCTTTGTAATTATCTGTGAAATTTACTAGAAATTTAAGAGTAAAAATTCTTTCATTCTTTGTGTAGTTACCAAATAAAACAGTATTGTACAGAGTAATCTGATCGTTTAATGACGGTTGTTTGATGGCCACATGCCATGCACGTATTTTCAGCATTATATATTTATTTCAATATGACCTTTTAATGATTAATTACTAGCTTTTCTTCAACTCATGAAGCCCAGTTTGCAAAAACCTTCTTCTTTGAGACGCTTGAGAATTCACCCTTCCACACATAAACCAGAGCAGAAAGTCTTACATTTAGGACATTAAATGTTGCATGCACTGCAAACAATGAATATCTTCCTCAATATTTTCCAAGTTTTCATTAAATCGTGACACATTTACTGGAGGTGCAGAATGAACACAAGTCTTGTTTTCTGAGACACTGATCAAAAGTGAGTTTATGCTGAAAACAAGAACTGAGAAAAAGCAGCTTGTTTTCTCTTTGAATTAGTTGTTCTGCACTCATTGGCAGATATTTGTTCTTGTCTTAGTCATAAACTCGCTTTAATTTAGGTGAATTTCTTTGTGTCTCCTTTCATTTTCTCCTCAAACTGGAATGATCTTGTGTTTCCTGCAGGCCATCATCAACAGCACCATCACCCCCAACATGAGCTTCACCAAAACCTCACACAAGTTCGGTCAGTGGGCAGACAGTCGGGCTAACACCGTCTACGGCCTGGGCTTCTCCTCCGAGGCCCATCTGAGCAAAGTGAGTCCGGACCGAGACCCAGCTTCTCTCAGATCCCCGTCCTCGTCTCCTGACGCGTCTGTGCTGGTTTCTCTCTCTGCAGTTTGCTGACAAGTTTGCAGAGTTCAAAGAAGCGGCGCGGTTAGCCAAAGAGAGATCTCAGGAGTTAACCAGCTCACCCTCACAGGTATAAACCGCACTAAACCAGCACAGACCAGCTGTGTGTGTGTGTGTGTGTGTGTGTGTGTACTTCAGACTATTGACACCCTCGCTCGCTCTGTGTCTCAAGCGCAAACCCGTCTCGTGTTTCCCGCGCCTGAAGGTAAGGAGATCATCCGTCAGAACATCCTTAAATCCTCCAAACCCAAACAAAACCCAGAACCCAGCCAAACCGGCCCAAACACTCTCCTGCTGCGCTCTGATCAGTGTTGATGAGTACAGTGTCTTTTCTCTCATGATGTTGTTTAATTCTCTGAAACGCACAGATTCGGACGCCAGTGAAGGTAAGGCTTTCATCCGTGTTGCTCTGCTTTACTCGTGATCAGTGCTGTATACGCATTACAAGTAACGCGAGTTTTTGAAGTAACTAGTAAAGTAACACATTACTTTTAAATTTAGAAGGAAATATCTGAGTTACTTTTTCAAACAAGTAACAGCAGTTACTTTGTTTCCATGTGTTGAGTGACAGCTCTGGTGTTGCCATGGTGACAGAAATCAGGAGTAAGTGCAGAGTGTTGTGTGTGAACATGATCTTACTGTAGTTCTAGACTAAATATCAACATGTGTTTACTCATCTCACCTGCACACAAACACATTCAGTGTTCCTCACAATCAATAAAAACAGTCAAATGCAAACTCAGAATATGACGCAAACCTGCAATAATTAAATGTTAAATAAGACAAATATCAGTTCTCACTCGCTACTAGTGTTCATTTCATTAAAAAAGCTGTCATGATAATACATGACAAACTTTTTTCCAAACATCAACAAGACGTAGTTGTAGTTTAATGAAGAATCAGTCAATGTTTATTTATTAATTAAAAAACCAAGGTTGACCAAAATGCTGTACAATATAATAACCAGAGCAAAAACATGCTTGCGGTTGCCAGATGTCTAGAGTTTGACCCTAATCAGAGCATCTGTCTTAAAAGGACACCTTGTGTGTGTTTTACTTTATCTTATCAACCTGGCAACCATTTTTCATAATGTAGAGTTTATATTTATGATAATATAATAAACCAGGAGACTAGATGAGGTTAAATAAAGCAGTTGACAGTCTCTTGATTTGTGCTTATCAGTAAAAGTGCAATAATTCTGATCAAATCATGATCAAAACATCATAATCATGAGCAAACGTTTAACTATTATTATGCAGAATGACTAACTATGTTTTAACTGACTAAAACTAGACTTTCAGTCAACTGAAACTTGACTAAACAAAAAACAGGAGAGTTTGATAGAATAGGATAAAAACTAACAGTCATCTGACAGAACTGAGACTAAATTAAAACACAGCTGACAGGATTAACACTAAATGCAAAGCAAAACATTATATTATTGAAATTGTGAAATAGGTTTAAGTGTGTCTTGACAATCAGCTGATTTTGTGCTGCTTCTGAACAGAATGAGGTTATTTTATGTTAGGTTTGATCTGCAGATCTGCTTGAGGTTCTGTTGCTGAGATCGAGCTCTGCACCTGAACTGTGTTTGAGAACATGATGTTCTGTTTCAAGAGGAAGCCAGACGTGTGTGTTTCTGATCTGAATCAGGTGTGTTTGTGTTGATCGTGTGACAGGAATCAGCGATGGGTGACCTTCAGTCTCCTGTGACTCCAGAGAGCATCAACGGCACGGACGAGAGAGTGACCCCCGACACAGCCTTCAACACCGAGAGCCGCGCCGAGATCAACACTGTGCCCTTCCCCCACAGGTGACCACTCACACACACACACACACACACTCAATCTCACACACACACACACACTCTCTCTCTCTCTCTCTCTCTCTCTCTCTCTCTCACACACACGCACACTTATTCTGGTGTGAAATGAGCGTCTGCATGTTGATAATGTGTTTATATTTCACATACCGCTGTTACATTAAACCCTGTGTTAGACGTCAAAAACAGATGCAAACGCGCTTCAATCATTTCTCATGCAGAGCTCTTGGAGCCGATCGCGTCTCTGACAATCACAGCGTTTGGCAGCGGAGCTTTACTGGGGATCATCTGATGTTTATTATTGTGAGATTCAGTCACATGATGTTCAGAATGAGTTTCTGCATCTGAGCGCTGGATGTGTTTTTTACACTCTTTACATGAAACGACTTTAACTCTTCCAGCTCCACGTCCATCAGCAAGCACTGGGAGGCCGAGCTGGCGGCTCTGAAGGGGAATAATGCTAAGCTAACGGCGGCGCTGCTGGAGTCCACGGCTAACGTCAAGCAGTGGAAGCAGCAGCTGGCGGCGTATCAGGACGAGGCCGAGCGACTGCACAAACGGGTCCGCTTCAGCAAACATAAACCAAAGACATATCACCAGTCTTTCAGATCCGCTCACTCATCATGCCACTAGGACAAAAGCTCCTTGCACACAGAGTCCCAAATTTTCGTATGCGTTTTTTCATATGCGTATTAATCCCTAAATGGAGTCTTCAAGCAGTGAGGATGATTTTGTTGTCCTTTCGCTTCTTAAGACAAAAAGAAAGGAAATATTGGGTCCATCCAATCCTGAGATATAGAGAGGAAGGAGAGTTCTGCCAAACACGGGATTTTCCGGGTTTCCGTGTTTTCACGCTAGGGGGCGCTATCACGCATCTCCTGAATGAGTCTAGAAACTCTCGATCAAAAACACAGACCAGGAAGACGCAGAAACGAGCGATCTAATATGTAAGCATATGCATATGAAAAATAATGCGATCATCGACACTAACCGCATATAAATGAAAACTGACTAATGTTAACAAGTGAAATGTGGATCCAGAAAGTGGGAAAGGCCTGTGCAAGCTTTGGGAGCGCTGATGGAAGCCATCTACTGCATCCTTGCTTTGATAATAGTACTGAATATGATCCAGATGTAGTATTTGATAAAAA
>NW_015654933.1:157117-162758 GCF_001515625.1 Sinocyclocheilus rhinocerous
ATATGTAAGCATATGCATATGAAAAATAATGCGATCATCGACACTAACCGCATATAAATGAAAACTGACTAATGTTAACAAGTGAAATGTGGATCCAGAAAGTGGTAAAGGCCTGTGCAAGCTTTGGGAGCGCTGATGGAAGCCATCTACTGCAGCTTTGCTTTGATAATATTACTGAATATGATCCAGATGTAGTATTGGATAAAAATGCGATTTTCTCAACTTTTTTGCTCAAAATGTTTCTTTTTTATGAAACCTACCTACATTCAAGTGTTGATAAAAAAACAATGCTTGAAGCTAGAATAAAACAGATGTTTTTGTTTGAAAGTAGAGTGTCTGATGCATGTTCAGATATTCATACAACAAAATATTCTGGGGGCCATGAAATTTCAGTGAAAATCAGCAAAAACGCTGGCGGTGGCTGGCAACTTTTTTCAGAAACGCTTGCTACGGATGCGACAAACACAGAAAATCGAACCCGATCCAAATTTTTTTTAATGACGGACGAAAGTCTCGGAGACTGTGTGTAAACGTGATTGACACAACGTGAGGTCGTTATTATTTTTCAACGTGCACAAATGTCGGACTCTGTGTGCAAAGACCTTAAATCTGCGCAATATTGCAAAAAACAGAGATTGTGATACATAGTTTTTCTGCAGCATGAAAATACAGGGATTTTTACCAGATGACTTGAATAGCTCTATTTGGAAAGAATTAATCATTCGAGAATGAATGGGGTGGAATTTGAAAAAAAAAAAAAACTGAAATATTTGATTGTTCACACTTGAGTTTAATATTTAGAAGAACTAGGGCTGGGTGATATGAGCAAAAATTCTCTGTATTTTTGGGGGTATATTTGTGGTATATTTTTTATTTATAATATGTATTTTATATATATATATATATATATATATATGTATATATAATATAAATATATATATTTCACATCCTGCCCAATATTGTCCAACGAAACAATGCATATAATGTGCATATTATGGGTTAAAATCACATTGCATTCTAACATTGTAACATTGCAATCTAAAAACAAAAATAATGCTTTTACAGCAGAAGTTAAGTTCACTAAGCTAAAAATGAAAACAATAAAAAAGCACAGACTAATTGAGTAAAAAGGCTATTTTGATTACCCCACTGTTGATTTTAGCATTAAAATCACTAATGAAAAAAACGCTAATTAAAGGAATAGTTCACCCAGAAATGTAGCATTGCATCAGTGTCTCAGCAATGGATGCTCTGCAGTGAATGGGTGCCGTCAGAATTAGAGTCTAAACAGCTGATAAAAACATCACAATAATCCACAAGTAATCCGCAGCACTCCAATCCATCTTGTGAAGTGAAAAGCACATTTTTATTTTTTAGTAAAAAATTTTTTACTGCAAAAAATGATTTTCTTACTTAGTATTTTTGTTTTGTTTTCTAGTATAAATATCTAAAAATTCTCCAATCATGATGCATTTACTTGACAAGTAAAATGACTTCAGATATTATGTCTTGTTTGCTGAAAAAAATATCAACATTTTGTTCATTTTTGCTTAAAACAATGGGGCAAGAAAAATATTCTTGTTTAGCCTTTGAATTAATTACCCCATTGGCAGATATTTTTGCTTGTTTTAAGCAAAAATGAACAAAATGTTGATAATTTTTTTTAGAAAACAAGACTTCAAATCTTAAGTCATTTTACTGAAAAAATGTTTAGATATTTATACTAGAAAACCAGACAAAAATACTAAGCAAGAAAATATTTTTTTTGGCAGAGTTTCAGTAGAATGTTTTTCTGTATGGTCCTGTGCAATATAATGCTGGAATGATGATGATAAAGCACTGATTGTCATTACTGAAGCGAGCGGAGTCTGTCTGAATCAGTGAATTAGTGAATCAGTGAATCAGTAGTGACTCTCTGTGTGTTTCAGGTCACGGAGCTGGAGTGTGTGAGCGGACAAACCGCCGGCGTCAAAACACAGAAAACAGAGCTGAACCAGACCATAGAAGAGCTGGAGGCCGAGCTGAAGGCCAGAGAGGAGGTCTGAGCACCACACCATCACTTCAAACCACCCATCCACTGCTTCACACAGGGCTGAGTGTGTTTATTCCCCACAGGAACTGGAGAAGCTGAAACAGGAAGTGGAGGAAGCCAGCCAGCTGCAAACACAGAGAGATTCGCTCACTCAGAAACTACAGGTGAATATCGCAGCGTCTAATGATCACGATGCAGGAGACGTCTGTTAGAATGCAGTTACATGAGCCGAAAATTCAAGATATGAGCACAAAAATCACCCTCTTGTATTTGTATCCTATGATATAGTTTAGCAGTATCACACCATCAAGAGCGCTGCTTTTGATCAATATCTGCATGACTGCAAATGTGATTTATACTGTACAACAGGAACATAAACAAGAAGTTAATATAGTGTTTTAGACACAATGTCATCTGTTTTGCTCAATTTCACTAATGAAAATGGTTTTAAACAAAGCCACAGCGGATCTGTTGAGCATCAGCACATAGTGGTGATTCGTTTCTGAATGAATCAGGTGTTTGAATGAATTAAGTGAGTCAATGATTCAATGACTCATTCATAAAGACAGTCACTTGCTTCGTTTCTGAATGAATCAGGTGTTTGAATTAATAGAGTGAGTCAATGATTCAAAGACTCATTTATGAATACAGTAATTTGCTTAATTTCTGAATGAATCGGCATTTGAATTAATCAAGTAAGTCAATGATTCAATGACTCATTCATAAAGACAGTCACTTGCTTCATTTCTGAATGAATCAGGTGTTTGAATGAATTAAGTGAGTCAATGATTCAATGACTCACTGATAAAGACAGTCAGTTGATTTGTTACTTAATGAACCAGCCATTTAAATAAATTGAGAGAGTCAATGATTCAATGACTCATTCATAAAGACAGTCACTTGCTTCATTTTTTGCATGAATCAGGCGTTTGAATGAATCGAATGAGTCAATAATTCAAAGATGCATTCATAAATACAGTCATTTGCTTCATTTCTTAATAAATCAGGCATTTGAATGAGTCAATGATTCAATAACATTCAAAAAGACAGTCACTGGCTTAGAGTCACTGGCTTAGTTTCTGAATGATTCAGGCATTTGAATGAATCAAGTGAGTCAATGATTCAATGACTCATTCATAAAGACAGTCACTTGCTTCATTACTGAACGAATCGGTTGAATAAATGACTCTCTCATTAACTCCTACTGGCGATTTTAGTTCATAATTTAGAGCACATGTGTCAAACTCAAGGCCCGCCACATTTTATATTGTCATCCACCGGCAGAAACATAAATTGGAGCATATGCCAACGAATGTAAATCAGTATTTGCATAGCATAACAGTAATAAATGTATCTGTTTAGCACGTGTCCCGTAAAATCACATCTACTGTCCTGCAACAGATCTATAACCAGGTGATCACCCCAGCGCAGAGTCATAAAATAATAATTGCTCATTTGAATCAGTAAATTTGAACGAAAACAATACATTATAAAAATGAAAAGAAGCAGGTTTTTTTGTGATCAGATCAACCGGTAAACTCCTGGAAAGTCTAAGGATCCAGTAAGCGAATGCATTCAAACAATAAGTTCAGAACAGCGCTAATGCAGAGAAAACACGGCCGATGTCATCAGAGATGGCGGAGATAATCGCGCTCACGTACAGATGTCAGTAAAAACAAACAGCAAGCTATTTGGCTTAAAAGCAGGAGTGTTTTATACTGGATGCTGGCTGAAGGTGTTTTAGATTACGCAGTAGTCAGTGGTTTAGTAATTCTGGATCAGTCAGGTCAAGGTAGCTCGTTCAGTGGTCTTTTGGCGCCCCCTGTGTTCCTGTTTGGCATCGCAGATTGACTTGTGCTGTAAACTACTAAATGTAATGTAGAAATGTTCATTTTCTGTGAAGCTGCTTCGCAACAGTGTATCATGAAAATGCTATACAAACAAATGTGAATTGAATTGTAAACAATTATTAATGAATTTATTTATTTATTGTGGCACTATATACATTCATTGCGAATTATGAAAATGACTTTTTTTTTAGTACTTTAGTTTGTATTTATTTATTTTTGGGTTGAGCACCGGCACGCCAAAGTCAATTTCTGCGTATAAATCGCACGCCAAATAGAAACAGAAAATCGTGCTATACGCACTTTCATGAGACCGGGCTCAGTTGTTTTTTTAAATGCCATATCTGTCACACGTTCTTAGCAGCTCACAATTATTTGTTGTGCCATAAATGTGACAAAAAAGTTTTTTTAACAAAGTTAATGTTTGATGATACTTGTCTTTATTATTTACTTTGATTTATGGAGTAATGTGGATTTATTAACCTGATAAATTAAAGGATTTATGTTAAAATAACACAGAGCAATAACATATATTTTTACATCTATGCAAATGCATATGCAATATTTGTAACTTAAGTAAATTAACTTTTATAAAATAAAGAGACAGTTATTTAACACAGTCTTAAAGTTACAGTTACAACCGGCTCTTTGATGGCAGCCGTAATGCTGAAGTGGCCCTCAGTGAAAATGTGTTTGACACCCCTGCTTTAGAGTATCATTTCATTTTAAAAGTCCTTTTATGTTTTAATATTTGTAAAAAAAAATAATACCCATTTATTATTATTATTTCTAAAGCTATTTTTTGTAGTGTTAATTCAGTGCTTTTCTCATTTAACACAATAATGATTTTAAATGATCTTTGGGTGGGTAGTTTCTCATCCAATTGATGTGTAATTAATAGGCAATTAATTAGATGAATTAATCAGCACGTCATGCCATTAATTACAGTCAAACCAAAATTTATTCAGACCCCTTCAACATTTCTCACATTATCACAGTTTATTCGCTATAGTTTAGAAAATGGTAATAAAATATGAACTCCGAGTTAAAGTGTGTCAGAACAAACTCATCTTGATAATGTCAGATAACTTTGATAGAAAGGTATGTAATGAATTCGGCTGAATAGCTGTCAGCTGTTAAATTTAAGAACATAATTAGATAAAACCAATTTAGCTCAACTAATTACCAAGCAGTGCTTAATTCTGTTCAGTCTGTGGTGTAAAAAGATCACATTAGCAATTAAAGAAAAACACTGAAGCAAAACATGCTCAGCTCAAAGTGATTGAATAGTTTCTGATCCCAAATTTTACTGGTAGTCCACTGTATGAAGAATTTTTAGGTGTAATATGTCACAGTTTACTTTATTTTGCTATCATCGCTTACATAAATGAACTATAGTGTCCTGTACACACTAGTAACAAAATATCAAAAATGATATCTGGTGTCTGAATAATTTGTGACTAGATTAGACGTGTTAAAGTAAGTAATGGCGAGCGTTCTCGTCCTCAGGAGACGGAGCTGAGGAACGTGGAGCTGGAGTGTCAGCTGCTGGATCTGGAGCAGCGTCTGGAGAACCGGCGTCTGGAGAGAGAGAGCTTCAGGAGGAGTCTGCGCTCGCTGCTGGAGCTACTGCACCGAAAGATCTTCCAGCTGACCCAGCTACGAGACAGTCTGACCAAACTGATGGAGAGCGACAGCAGCTAGAGACGAGACGCTCACACACACACAGAGAGACACACACACACACACACTCACACAGAGA
>NW_015654933.1:162924-172460 GCF_001515625.1 Sinocyclocheilus rhinocerous
CACACACACACAGTTTTACACTGACTCCCTCTGGTCTCGGATCACACACAGACTGCTGATCCAGGAGATGTGTGATTACACAGAAAACCTCGGTGTGCTCTCTGACTCTTCACGTGTTTGGCTCACGCAGGTTTTCTATAAAAACGTCACAAACTGAAGATCCGATCCGGACGCGACAGCTGCGTTTATCTGCTACTCTTCCACTCTTGAACTTCCTCTGAACTCTGAGCAATACGAGCGAGAAACAGAATCAGGTATCTGACGTCTCACAAGCACCTGCGAGGACACTTTGAGTGGACGGCACCGAGGTCACATCACACGCTTTCTTCTGAGAGCGACGGTTTACTTCCGTCTGTATGATTTCTGGTTATTTATTGTAAAAAAAACAACAGTTATATCTGTATATGCTAATCACAGTAGCTGCATTAAGTAGTTATTTCAAGTATAAAGATGTTTGTTTTCATTTCTCTTGTTTTTTATTATTATTTGCAATGTGGAAATATGGTTGTTTTTTTAATGTGGAGATAAACTGGCAATATTTTTGAACTCTTTGAGTATTTAAAAGGGAAACCATGCCATTAAATACGAGTTAATTTAGCAGAAAGCTGTTCTCTTGTACAGATGAAGCTGAGATGCATCACGTGATCACGCTGAACCTCAAGGGCTCGCAGCAGTTCGATGGGCTCGCTTTTCACACACTGGATGGCTTTATTATTATTATTATGTTTGATTTATGAAACCTTTGAATAATAATTGAGAATATTGATTATTCCACACACTTAAACACAATTGTAATTCTGAGTTTATAGTAAAATTAAAGAGTAAAAATGACCAACCGTGTTGTTTTTGTCTTTGTGAATGTTTGTACTCCTGTGAAGAACATCATAGGAAACGCTTCAGGATTGTTCTTCATTATTTTCATGGAAGGTTCCTCATGTCTGTGATGATGTGAAATGTCTGTACTGTAAATGCCACTGTTGTTACTGTATCTGGACGTCTGTTTATTTATTGTTTTTGGGTGGAATATGAGTCATGTGACTTCTGAAGACCTGGATAAAGAGCTCCGATCACACGGATGCCGGTAATGAAACCGTTACGGTGAGGTTTGTATAAGAGCAGCTTGAACATTCGGCTGAACTTCTGCTTTTGTGTTCAACAGAAGGAAGAAAGTCCCACAGAGTCAGCTGCATCTCTGTATGAGAAATACTGCAAAAAAGTATATTTTTGTCTCTTTTCTTACAGTAAAAAATCTCAACATTCATAGATCGAGATACGTTTACTGGAGAAGCAAAATAACTTAATAAAAATGCGGTAAGAAAAAATTGTTTTGCCTTTGAATTTTGTTTTTCTGACCCCAGTTGCAGATTTTTTATTTTTATTAACATTTAATTTTTTCCCCTTCAGAAAACAAGACTTAATGTGTCATTTTGTAAAGGTATCTTGATTTTAAAATGTTTGTTTTTGTCTCTTTTTTTACAGTAAAAAATATCTCAACATTCATAGATCGAGATACGTTTACTGGAGAAGCAAAATAACTTAATAAAAATGCGGTAAGAAAAAATTGTTTTGCCTTTGAATTTTGTTTTTCTGACCCCAGTTGCAGATTTTTTATTTTTATTAACATTTAATTTTTTCCCCTTCAGAAAACAAGACTTAATGTGTCATTTTGTAAAGGTATCTTGATTTTAAAATGTTTAGATATTTGTTTATACAAGACAAAAATACTAAGAGAATATATATTTTTTGCAAGGTAGCTAGTAAACAAAGACTAAAACTTTTGTGACAGTGTAAATAATATCCAATAGAAATGATAAACATTTTAAATCGCCTTGAAATGTTATATTTGAATTTTTTTCATAATGTGACATTTTGCTTTTCAAGTAACATTTCACTACTTTCTTAGTGATGCTTTTTATCAGAACCTCAGAAATGGTCACATATGTGGTTTAATATCGCTTTCCAGAATAATATCTGATGGAAATGTTTTAACAGCAGATGAATATTCATGAGGAGCTGATTGTGATGTCATCTGCATGTAGGATCCGACACGCCCACTGATGCCTGTAGCCCCGCCTCCAGCTGCTGTCATGATGATGATAGTCAGCTGATGCCACCCAGTGGTCAGACAGAGTCAGTGCAGCTCAATCTGATGATGATGATGATGAAGACGGTAACATCCACACAATAAAGCACCAGAGCAGGGGTTTCTTTTGAAACTTTATTTACGTAAAGTGGCAAAATGCATATTCAAAATAACTATTAGGAGTACAATGTTTGGAAAAGCAGAGTAAAAGCAAACTGGAGATTAAAAAAAAATCATTGTACATTTCATGATATTGCTTTACGTATTTAAATATTTAGTTGAACTCAATAAATACAAGTGTCCTGTGGGCAAACATGCGCTTTATTATACATCAGACAGTCTGTTTTCAGTTTCTAATATAATATTGCACGTGTGGAGGCTGATTTTCACGTCTCGCTGTCGCTCACGACTGTAGTGTTTCGACGGGAATCGGGTTTGATTGACGACGTAAAAATGCATAGAACGTACAGAACAATGAATATGATTCAAACAAATAATATCAAAAGCTAAATACAGTACACGTGATGAAAACACACACAGACGCGCGCCGCACGGCATCATGGGTAACCGCGGCTCGCGTGACGGTCAGATCTGAGACTGCAGGCCTGTCGATGGTTCAGACGTCCACAGAGTCACAAACACAACGAAGCAAACGACTCACGAGTTCATTCAGATCAAACCATGAGCTCCTGAAACATGCTTGTCCAAACACCAAGCGACCGGATTTCAATGATTGTCTCTGCTGATGCATCATGGGACGAGTGCCGAAGCGATTCGGTGTTATTTTAACGTTATTCCAACGTTCCGGCGATGTTAGAATGTTTCTTCAGTTCTGGTCTTTCTCAAAACATTATTTATACATCGTTCAAGGAACGTTCCCCTTAAAGGTTACCGTTTCAGAGAACGTTAAAACGTAACGTTCCTGTAACGTTTGCAAAATGATAAAATGGAATGTTCCCTTAATGTTCATACAAACGAGAAAATTTCATTTGAGAACATTACTAAATGTGCAAGTAATAAACCTGGATGTTTTGAACATTCAGAAATAATATTTTCGTAATTTAATTAGAACGTCAGCAAAATTATCTTAGAATATATATTTGTGTGTGTGTTAGGGATGTAACGATACGATATCGCGGTATGTAGTCCACGATACGATATTTATAGCGATATTTAAAAATGAACAACTGGAAACAAATGAAAATCTTGTACATTTTAAAGTTAAACTCAACCCTCTTTTTTTGTGTTATTCTGTCTCAGTCTAAATTACATTCACACTGGTGTTTTAGGAAGCCAAACAAATTAGAATATAATAATAATAATAATAATAATAACAGCAGTAGTCATATATTGTAAAACAACTGCACTGTTAAATAAATGAAAATGAAGAAAATGAATATATATTATGTTTGCTTTACACTACAGCAGGGAAAGTACAATATTTCTTTCCTAATTTCTACACTTGAAAGAGATATTTTGAATTTAGACTGCATTTAAACCGCTGTCAGCAATTCATACGTCACTTTTACGCTTTTATTTTGAAGCAAAGCTCCAGCTTCAGTGAAAACAGGCTAACAAAAACAAAAACAGTGTCACTACAAATCTAGTGAAACGCTGTAATCATCTGCCGTGAAAATAAAGCTGTGTTCCCAAACGTGTGCTAAACTCACAGAACGTGTGATAAACGAGTGGACTGCATTCATTCAGTGTGAACGAGTCGTTCTGAGACGCAGAAAACACCGGATCACGAGCTGATCGTCTGAACCAAGTGTGCGCTTCGCTTTGAAACAAGCAGCAAAAACAGACTTGATGAAGCATATTGTGCTTTCGGTTTGAGTTCGTTTGACAGATACTGTGCCAAAGCATAATGCCCCAAAACACAACTTTAAACACCTTTTATGTTAGAATACGAAGTTTAAATATATATTTGAAAAACTACACTTTTTGCCCGGAAGACCTATCGTTTCATATCGTCATATGACCACGATAATACCGAGACAGTTTTGCCATCGTGATATTGATAATATCGTTACATCCCTAGTGTGTGTATATGTATTTTTTATTTTTATATTAATTTTTGTAATTTTTAAAATAATAATTTTTTAGCTTAATTTTAGCAATTTTGCTTTATTAAATTTTGTTCTTTTAATATTATTATGTAGATTTAATTTGTTTAGACTTATTTATTTCCGCTTAATAATAGTGTTTTCCAATTAATTGCCAAGGCAACAAGCTTTTTTTATGCAGTATTTATATTTTGTTTCAGTTTTTTTTTTATTTAATAAGAATGTTTTTTGACATAGGCGTGATTAATTTCAGAGCTGGTTGGTTTGCATCAGAAGGTGATCAGGAGAACATGGAAACACATCTCGTATCTCCTCCGGCTTTCATACGTCAAGACAAAGAATAGAATAAAAGTAGATGAATGAGTAGTAAGTGGAATAAACGCTCCGGGCTGATGATCAGTGATCTGCTGTGAGGTAAACACACACACACACTCACACACACACACTCTTGCTCACACACACACACACACTCTTGCTCACTCTTGCTCACACACACACACACACACACACACACTCTTGCTCACACACACACACACACACACACACACTCTTGCTCACACACACACACACACACTTCAGCTCTCCCAGTCGGTGCAGGCTGGCGTCTCGTCCTCAGACTCGGACTCAGACTCGGGTGAAGCCTCTTTGATGCGGCGCAGGGCCTCGTGGATGCTGCGGGTCAGCGGGTCAGACGCAGTCACTCCTCTGCAGCTGCGCTCCTGTCTGCGCACCTTACGCAGCTGCACTCCCTTACGGATCTGAGCTAGGATGTTGTTGTCGTCGTCCTCGTCCGGATCGGGTGCCAGAACACGCAGCTCGGCCTTCCGCAGGTGGAAGCTTCCGCGCTTCAGACTGGCCAGAACCTCGTCCATCGGCGAGCTCGCTGAGGACACAACACACTGTTACTGGAAACACTGACTGCAGCTGTTTCCTAGCGGTGCTGGAATTAATCGTTGCATCGATGCAGTAATACACCGTAATCGATTATAGCCTACTGACGTCATTCGCGAGCATTAAAGGGATAGTTAACTGTCCCTTTAAAAAAAATGCACCCACTATTTTTAAATCTGAGATCTGGACACATTTTGGAAAAAACCAAGCTTAGTGCAGGAAAAAAACTGGATTCTGAGCTTGGTTTTTCCCGCATATGGCAGGTGTGTGCGCTAGAGACAATCGCGGCGGCTTCGTTGCACAGACTATGCGCTGTGAGACACGTGTGCATTGCTTGACTTCCGTTATTTCAGTGTTTTACTTTAGATATGCTTTCATTTCTGCCGTTTGGAATGCAGTACATATTAGATTCACAAACTCACGCACTGACAGACTTTCTCGTGCGCTTTGTGTTTGTTTGTCCTGAAGCTCATCGCGGCTGCTGTTAAACACACTTGCATTGCTGAATACTTTATTGATATGAAATAGATGTAAACACAGTGAGTAATGTTTTCAGAACAGGAACATGTGGAAACAGATCTGTGCATTAGTGTGAAAGCAGCCTATTAAAGCTGCCACTGTCTGTGATCTCAAGAAAAACCCATAACTATGATTGTCTGTAAACTTTCGGATACTTACAACACTCTCAGATACTGAAAGTGCTTTTTGTTTATCACTTGTAATTGTCTTTTCCCCCCTTTAATACTTTATATTTGCTTGTATGTTTTAAAGCTATATTTACTTGCCTGCTTATAAAATTTAAATTAAGTAAATTCTCCAAATCCAAGTCTCTCCTGTACAGATATTATAAACATATTATACAATTATTTTTAATTTTGGTCATTTTTAACAAAAATGTACTTGTTTTTACTTGTACTAGTTTTTTTATAATGAGAGTACACTGAAAGCTTTGAAAATAACTATAAATCAATCACTGCATTTTTTTCCCAGACAGATACAGGGGTAACCATAACATTTCATTTATAGATTTAACATTTGTAAATAAATAAAAAATGCTGAAAATCTTTTAGACCTCCTTGTATTTAGGTTTTCATAATCAGTTTGAAAAAATAAAATACTACACATTAATGAATAAATCTGTATGTGTATACAATTATTTAATTTACAAGTGTCATGTTTGTGATTTTTATTCATGCAAACTACAGCTTTTGACCTTTGAATCAAAATGTACTTGTGATTTTAGGACACAAATTACTGATTTATTTAATCAGGAACACAATCTAAATGTTATTTGTGTATTTTACTTGCTTTTTATTACAAGTAGGCCAACAGCGCCCCCTAAGTAGTTGTTGCGTTGTATGTTTTATGCGATATTCCAATTTTGCGCATGTTACATTCAGTGTTGGGGAAAGTTACTTTTAAAAGTAACGCATTACAATATTGAGTTACTCCCTAAAAAAGTAACTAATTGGATTTACTTACTTTTTATGGAATGTAATGTGTTGCGTTACTTTTGTGTTACTTTTTCTCATCTGGGCTGGGCTTGCTTGTATGTTTTTAATATTTTAAAAAAGTTATATTTTTGGCATATGTAAAAGCCCTTTCACACCAAAAGTGAAATGAATAAGCCTCAAGCTGAAGGAAATGTAAATTCAATTATTAACATATTTAACTATTGCAGGTTTGCGTCACATTCTGAGTTTGCATTTGACTGTTTTTATTGATTGTGAGGAACACTGAATGTGTTTGTGTGCAGGTGAGATGAGTAAACACATTCATATTTAGTCTAGAACTACAGTAAGATCATTTCACCTAATATTTTTTATTTGAAGTACCCCTGAGATTTTAAAATAAATATTTTAATAATGGAAGTATCACTTTTGCATGTTCATGGTTCTGTGGCATTGGTTAATGGTCACATGACATGCAGGTAAACAAATAAAATGTATCATTTTTTTTCAGTCAGTGTTTTATTTTATTCATTTTAAAATTGTTTTAATTTAACATTTTTATGATATAATTATTAGCTTTTCATTAAACTCATAAACCCCCTATTTCCATCACAAACCCCAGTTTGGGAAACCGTAATGTAATGTTTAATGCACTTCGTGTTGTTGATAACAACAAATTGAATATATTTTCTTCATATGTTTATATAAATATGGTAGAGATTAGTGCTGTCAAACGATTAATCGCATCCAAAATAAAAGTTTTTGTTTACATAATATATGTGTGTGTACTGTGTACATTATGTATATATAAAGACACAAACATACAGCATATATTTAGAAATATTTACATGTATATATTCACATGATTTATATTATATATAAATATATTTAATATATAAACGTAACATATTTTTCTTAAATATATACATGCATGTGTGTGTATTGTATATATACATAATAAATATACACAGTACACACACATATATTATGTAAACAAAAACTTTTATTTTGGATGCGAGCGAATGTGTGTGTATTGTATATATACATAATAAATATACACAGTACACACACATATATTATGTAAACAAAAACTTTTATTTTGGATGCGATTAATCGTTTGACAGCACTACTTGAAATAAGTAATCTGATTACATAACTCAACAAGTTACTAGTAATGCGTTACCCCCAACACTAGTTAAATTCGCAACTTTGGATGGAAGCTGCGTTTAACCCTGTGTGCGTCTCACCTCTCCTCCACTGGCTGGACTCGAGCGAGGCCGTCTTCCTCAGCTTCTTCCTGGCGTTGAGCAGCTGGCTGCTGTCGAAGAAGCGTGCGGTGAACGGCCCGAGGGGAGAGCGAACAGGGCTGGCGTCTGCAGGCGTCTCCTCCAGAGAGGGAGGAGGAGGAGGAGGAGGAGGAGGAAGAGGAGGAGAGGTGGACGAGTCCAGCAGCAGCAGCTCTCTGGCCGGAGGAAGTGATGCATGCGCGTCAGGGGGCGGGGCTTCGGCCACGGCTCCGCCCATCGGAGGCAGCGACAGGAAGCTCTCGGGCCGGCGGAGCTCTGGCACTCCCGCCGAATGTTCCAGCGCAGCTGGAGCGTCATCCGTCTGCACGCTAGCGGCCTGCGTCTGCGTCTGCGTCTGCTCCGGCCCGGCGCCCGCTCTCTTCCTGGAGGACGCCAGACGAGTGGACTTCAGAGTCACCTGACCCGGGTAGCGCTGCGGAGACCAATCAGCACACAGCCAGTCAAAGCTACAGGATTTTAACGTGCTGAAGATGTTCTGTTAATACAGTGTTTTGAGTCAAACAATAAGCGCTAGCAGTGTTATCTTGTTACTTTTACTAGTATCTATTAATATTTTGAACTAGCTTGTTTATAGTTTCACTTTAGTCATTGTTATGTGCCTTTGTCATTTTTATTAGCCTCTTAAGTGCCGTCTGAAATGTTCTTCTAATATTAGTCATTTTCTCAGGCTCCTATGTTTATCTTCAGTTATTTCACTTTAATGGCAAAGAAAAGAACCAATTTATGGCTATTAAAGTGAAATTACTGAACCTACACAGAAGCCTGATAAAAATGCTCATTTTAGAAGAAAATTTCAAGTGGCACTTAAAGGCTTTTGCATCTGAACTCTTCATTTAGATCTTTTTATTTTAGTAATTTCAGTATTTTAGTAAGCTTGGTAATTTAACTTAAATGAAAGTTAGCAATGTTGTCTTGCCAACCAAAATTAAATAAGTTTAAATTAGGTTTTGCTTAATTTCAAGTAACAAAAACTATTTCAAGTGCTTTTTTCTTTTTCAATTTATTTGCAGCTTTTATTAGTTATTATTTTTTTATATTTTCTATTTAGGTTTATTTATATTTTAGTTCAGTTCTTCAGTTACTTCAATTGTGTTTAATTGCCAAGGCAACATTTCTTATTTTTGTTTAGGTTTTTAAGTTTTTCATCTAATATTTATAATCAATTTTATTTTAGCTTCATTTCAATTTTAAGTGCTTTTGTCATTTTTATTAGTTTTTTGGAGTTTTTATATTTCTGTTTTGCTTCATTTTCATTAATTGTAGTTATTTTCTTTAGTCATTATTCTTTATTTTAGTAATTTTAGTACTTTTATTTTTTTATTTTTTAGTATTTTATTTTTTTATTTTACTTGGTGGCCAAGGCAACATTTCTAAAGTTTTTTCTAATATCATTTTAATTTTATTTCAGTTTAATTTCACTTAAAAACTAGTTTTGAAAGCATAAGTTTGGTTTGAAGGCAAGCAGTTTAATATTTAATATTAATATTTTATTTCAGCTTTATAAGAAAATGATTTTTAATAGTTTTAGAAGAGACTGTATCAGGGCTCGAAATTAACTTTTTTACTTGGTAGCACTGGTGCTCCCAACTTCAAAGATTTAGGAGCACCACAACTACAAATTATATATTAACAGATTTTATCCTTACATTCTTAACTTTAATGCAGATTTTGTATTGGTTAATATTAGCTGTCAATCTCTCAGTCACTGCTTTCCGCTAACTACCGCGAGAAAAAGAAA
>NW_015654933.1:172605-184162 GCF_001515625.1 Sinocyclocheilus rhinocerous
GTTTCATAGAACGGCAGACAGGTCACCGTATCAACACTCAGAAGGCACATACTCTGAAGGTTTTTAGAGAAATTAAAACAGGTCACATGACAACAATTATATGCACTCGCACAAATGCTCCCAAATATATTTTGAGGTCGCACAGATTAAATTTTGGGAGCATATGCGACCAAAATGGTCGCAATTTCGAGCCTTGCTGTATTCACAAGAAGCAAACGAAGACGTGATTGAGTGAATCAGACGGATCGGAGTCAGTCCAGTAGTTTCTGCAGGTAGTGCTGTATGATTATGATGCTGTGATGGGAGTGTTTCTCGTGTGTTGGAGTGTGATTTCTGTGTTCTCAGATGCAGTCGAGCGTCTGACCTGTCTGAAGCTGCGCAGTCGGTCCAGTGTCCTCTGTCTCTCCTGACTGACTCTGGACAGCTGCTGCTCCTCTTCCTCCTCTTCATCCTGCACACACAGGTGATTCATGTGAGATCAACATGTGATTCATTATCAGCATTACACTGCTGTTTAGACTCGCACCTGCAGCAAAGCTTCCGGACCGTCCTGCCGCTGCTGCTGCTTCTGTGTGTGGTTGATGATGCAGATTTCCTGAGAACGAGAACGAGAACGAAACGAGACGTCAGAACTGTTAAACTGAGACGGATAACGGGAGCATTGTGTGGCAGGTGCTGGTGTTCTCAGTGTTGTCAAAATAAAGTCCTGCTTCTGACATATCGGGCAAACAAAAAAAATGACTGGCCCATGCCAATAATTAAAAAATGCCAACTATCGGCCAAACAGAAAAAAATTAACTGATAACAATAATTAAAAAATGCCAAATATTGGCCAAACAGAAAAAAATTAACTGATAACAATAATTAAAAAATGCCAAATATTGGCCAAACAGAAAAAAATTAACCGATAACAATAATTCAAAAATGCCAAATATCGGCCAAACAGTAAAAAAAATTGTTAGTCGATGCCAGTAAATACAAATAGCCAAACAACAGCTAAGCAGAAAAAATTGTTAGTCAATGCCAATAATTAAAAAATGCCAAATATTGGCCAAACAGAAAAAAAATGAACCGATAACAATAATTCATAAATGCCAAATATCAGCCAAACAGTAAAGAAATTGTTAGTCAATGCCAATAACTTAAAAATGCCAAATATTTGCCAAACAGAAAAAAATAAACCGATAACAATAATTCATAAATGCCAAATATCGGCCAAACAGAAAAAAATAAACCGATAACAATAATTCATAAATGCCAAATATCGGCCAAACAGAAAAAAATAAACCGATAACAATAATTCATAAATGCCAAATATCGGCCAAACAGTAAAAAAAAATTGTTAGTCGATGCCAGTAAATACAAAATGCCAAACAACAGCTAAGCAGAAAAAAGTGTTAGTCAATGCCAATAATTCAAAAATGGCAAATATCGGCCAAACAGGAAAAAGTTATTGGCCGATGTCGATAATTAAAAATAGAAAAATATCGGACAAACAGAAAAAAAATTAACAGACGGCAATAATTTTAAAAAATCGCAAATATTGCCCAAACAGAAAAAGGAACCGATAATGATAATAATAATGCCGAATATAGCACAAATAGAAAAATAATTATTATCTGATGCTGATCATTTAAAAAACTGCCGAATATCACCCAAACACAGAAGATGATAATTACAAAAAGCCAAATATCAGCCAAACAGTAAAAAAAACTGTTAGTTGATGCCAGTAAATACAAAATGCCAAATATTAGCAAAACAGAAAAAAAATGCCAAATATCGCCCAAACAGGAAAAAGTTATTGGCTGATGTCGATGATTAAAAATAGAAAAATATCGTCCAAACAGGAAAAAGTTATTGGCCGATGTCGATAATTAAAAATAGAAAAATATCGTCCAAACAGGAAAAAGTTACTGGCCGATGTCGATAATTAAACATAGAAAAATATCGGCCAAACAGAAAAAAATTAACAGATGGCGATAATTTTAAAAAATTGCAAATACTGCCCAAACAGAAAAATTAACTGATAATGATAATAAAAATGCCAAATATAGCACAAATAGAAATAAAATTATTTACCGATGCTGATCATTTAAAAAACTGCCGAATATCACCCAAACACAGAAGATGATAATTAATTTTGAAAAAGTCAAATATCAGCAAATATATCAGCCTTGGCAATATATCGGTCGACACTACATGACACTGACTACGTTTACATGAACATCAGTAATCTAATTATTTACCTTATTCTGAATAAGACAATATTATGATTAAGGTGTTTACATGAGCTGCTTTTAGAATACTCCTTTCATGTTCCCGTTTTACATGTTATAGTACATAGATGGATTAATGGCACACGTCATTACGTCCACACGTGACGCCATTCGACGTCCAACCCAGAATTTCACATATAAACATATAGTTCGTCTTCATTATGATGCCATTTACAGTTTTGGGTGTTTCATTTTTAATTTTACGAAAGCTTCAAGTGCAGTTAATTATTTGTCATGCTATATGTGCAAATAGACGACGGCGGAGTTGCTCTTTTGTTCGCCGTCTAACGGTTGAGCACTGCCGTGTGTGTATCCTGTCGCAGAATGCGGCTAAAAGTCCTACACGACGGTAATAGTGTGATTAAGGTGTGTACATGTCTATACGGCACTTCAATAATGCGACTAAAATAGGAATCCTCCACATGTCTTAATTCGATTTGTGTTTACTCCGATTATGACTTTAGCCGGATTAAGGTAATCAAAAATCTCTGTTTACATGGTAGATTCTTAATCAGAGTATTGTCTTGATCGTGTTAAAATCGGAATATTGTTGTCCATGTAAACGTACTGACTGATGTTTATATTCTGATCAGATGTTTGCGGCTCTGATACCTTCTTGTGTTTGAGGTAGGCTTTCTTGGCGGTGATGCGTCCTCTGCGGGCCTCCAGCTGTCTGGTCCTCTGCTGGAGTTTGGCCATGTCTTCTCTGGGGGGGGTCAGAGGGGTCGAGGGGTCGTCGGTGGCCTTCATGGCGTCAGGACTCTCGTAGGTGTCGTAGTAAACCACCTCCTCCTGCCTCTCTGCAAACACACACACAGAGTCACACACAGATGACGGCTTAATTTCTGCTTGATGGCTTGGGACACTTAACTTCCAGAGATATCCTCGACTTGATTGCACAGATACTATCTGAACTGAACTGAGCTGGATGATGACATCACTGAATCAATGATGAACTGCCTTTAACTGAGTGTTTACTGTTGTCCTTTTGCATTATTGACACACTATTTTCCTATTTAATACTGTAAAGCTGCTTTGACACAATCTGTATTGTTAAAAGCGCTATATAAATACAGGTGACTTGACTTGAGTTCCGGAGTGCAGACGCTCACCGCTCATCTGTCTGCGCAGACTCTGCAGCTGCGCCGTCAGCAGCAGCTCCTCATACTTCAGGATCTCGAACTGGGTCTCGTAGAGCTGCAGCTGGAGTTCGTAGTACATGGCCTCCAGCTGGTCCAGACGCACCATGGCCTCCTCGCCCCCCTGCAGACCCTGCATCTGCAGACACACACACACACACACACACATGCAGACCACAGGTGACACATACACATCTGCGCACTTACACTTACAACGTGTTCACTGAAACCCTGTGATGCAGCGCTAGTGATGACATGGTTAATGCTGTTTTATATGAGTGTGTGTGAGAGTGTGTGTGTGTGTGTGTGAGAGTGTGTTCTGTGTGTGTGTGAGTGAGTGTGTGTGTGTGTATATATCTGTGTGTGTGTGTGAGAGTGTGTCTGTGTGTGTGTGAATATATCTGTGTGTGTGTGTGAGAGTGTGTGTATATATCTGTGTAAGTGTGTGTGTGTGAGTGTGTGTATGTGTGTGTGTGTGTGTGTGTGTGTGTGTGTGAGTGTGTGCATATATATCTGTGTGTATTTGTGTGTGTGTGCATATATATCTGTGTATGTGTGTGTGAGATTGAGTGTGTCTGTGTGTGTGTGTGTGTGTGAGAGTGTGTGTGTGTATATATATATATCTGTGTGTGTGTGTGTGATACCGGAGTTTCTCCATGCGCTCCACTGCCGCCCCCCACGCAGCTTTCCCAAACTTCCTCTGGTCGGCACGCATGCGCTCGTACATCACTGACAGACAGACAGAGTAGAGTAGAGTAGAGGAGAGGAGAGGACAGTAGAGTGTAGAGTAGAGGAGAGGAGAGGAGAGGACAGTAGAGTAGAGTAGAGTAGAGTAGAGTAGAGCAGAGGAGAGGACAGTAGAGTAGAGGAGAGTAGAGGAGAGTAGAGGACAGTAGAGTAGAGTAGAGGACAGTAGAGTAGAGGAGAGGAGAGGACAGTAGAGTAGAGGAGAGGACAGGAGAGGAGAGGAGAGGAGAGTAGAGTAGAGTAGAGGACAGGAGAGTAGAGTAAAGGACAGTAGAGTAGAGTAGAGTAGAGTAGAGTAAATCAACGTTTGACTCCAAGATCCTCACAGTATCTCTGATACTTCTCCTAGAATGACAATTTAATTTTCAGACTTTTTTTTACTGAAATTAGGAGTGGCATTATTGTAAAATTATTAAATAAAATAATTATAAATTATTAAATTACATAAATACATGCTAGGGTTGCATGATACATTGTTTCAGCATTGAAATCGCGATGTGCTCATGCGCAATAGTCACATCGCAGGAGGTGTGATGCAGGGCCAAACATATACATATTATTGTGTTTGATTCAAAAGAAAAAAACTCACATGGTTCTATATTTGCCTGATATAAAGTAATTAATTCTGATTTAAGGGTTCTTAAAAAACTAATAACAAAGCAGACGTTTGTTGCCTCATGTTTTTACATGCAAAAAACTATTTTGGATGCGTTTGCCAGTGTTACACCACATGAGAAGCGAGAGAAAGATATCACTGATGCGAAAGACATGGTGCCAATCCTCTTTAGTGTAGTGCTCTGTTTTAACCTGGAAAATATATACAGTGCTGGCCAAAATCATTAGAACACTAGTATTCCCAGCAGCTAAAAATGGTTTTAAGTCAGTTATTTCTATCTTTTGCTGTAGTGTGTCAGGAGGAAATATCAGTTTACATTTCCAAACATTCATTTAGCCATTAATTGTAATAATGCAGTGAGATGTTAGTGCTGCACACAGAGATCTGATCTGATCATCATCAGTCTGTCTGGAGTCACATGAAGAAACAGAACAAACTGAGACAGACTCAATCCAGAAGAACAAGACGCTTCAAGAAACCTCCTGCAAAGCTACAGTGCTGTTAACAGTTTTAGGCACTTGTGTAAAAATGCTGTAAAATGAGGATGCTGTCAAAAATAGATTTTCTTTATCAGTTAACTTCTATTAACTAAATGAAATCAACATTTGGTGTGAGCATCCTTTGTATTTAAAGCAGCTTTTGCTCTCGGTGCACTGGAGCACAGTTTCTCAGGAGCTTTGCAGGAGCTTTCTTGAAGCATCAGTTCTTCTGGAT
The DNA here is from genome assembly GCF_001515625.1 of Sinocyclocheilus rhinocerous. Lineage (NCBI taxonomy): Eukaryota > Metazoa > Chordata > Actinopteri > Cypriniformes > Cyprinidae > Sinocyclocheilus > Sinocyclocheilus rhinocerous. The sequence goes on from NW_015654933.1 coordinate 178,098, forward strand.
TGAGTCTGTCTCAGTTTGGCGGTCTCACCTTTCTGAGCGCGAGCCGTGGTCTCGAAGTATTTGACGGTCAGGTCCTGTATGGAGAGCACAGCGGTGTGAGCCTTCCTCTGCCAGTCCTCATCCTCCCTGCGCAGACACTCCACCCGCCGCGGGCCCAGACGCTCCGTCTCCAGAGAGATCTGACACACACAGGTCAGCCGTGACACACACACACAGGTCAGCCGTGACACACAGGTCAGCTGACACACACAGGTCAGCCGTGACACACACACACACACACACACACACTCACCCACACACAGGTCAGCCGTGACACACACACACACACACACACACACTCACCCACACACAGGTCAGACACACACACACACACAGGTCAGCCGTGACACACACACACACACAGTCCTGAGAGAGTCGTCTGAATCACGTCATGCTTTAAATATCCTGATCACACTGCCGCCCAGCGCACATGAACATGATCTGATGAGGTCAAATGAACACTGATGTTCAGAAAACAAACTGAAGTCCAAACAAGCATTTCAAATGTTAGTTCACTCATAAATGATCATTCTGTCATCATTTCCTCGCCCTCATGTCCTTATAAACCTGCTTCTGTCATCTAAGAATCAGATGAGGAGTTGTTCTGTGCTCTCACGTACAGTAAATCCCTGTTTCAACACAATGCTTTATTCTCAGGATCTTCTGAGGCTCTATGATGCTTTATGAAAACCAGATATTTTCAATAAAGCGTTCTGAAGATTCCTTCACAACTCTGACTGATCTGGATCTTCAGTTCAACTCACTGATTCATGATTTTCTCACAGCCGTGAACAACTCACTGAATCAGAACAATATCTGATGCTCAGACACTCTTTCTAAACCAATTCATTTTTATCTGTGATTTACTGGAACAGGACTTTAAAATATATTTATACTCACAATTACCTACTTGATCAAATATTTTAGAGCTTGGCAGAACTAGAAAAATTGATATTTATAATAAAAATGTTCACGTCGCTTTTAGCTTTAATTGATGTGAATTTTCCAGCAACAGAAATCACACTTTCAGTCAAAAATTTGAAATAATTGATTTTTTTAGTGTTTCTGAAAAAAAGGTATTTTCTGCTCCCTGAGGCTACATTTATGTGATCAAAAATACAGTAAAAATTGTGAAATATTATTTTAATGTAAAACAGCTGTTTTCTATGTGAATATGTGTTAAACTGTAATTTATTTCTGTGATGCGCAGCTGTATTTTCAGCATCATTACTCCAGTCTTCAGTGTCACATGATCTTCAGAAATCATTCTAATATGCTGATTTGCTGCTCAACAAACATTTCTGATTATTATCAATGTTGAACACAGTTGTGCTGCACAATACTTTTGTGGAAACCATGAGACATTTTATTTTTCAGGATTCACAGATGAGTAGAAAGTTCAGAAGAACAGCGTTCATTTGAAATAGAAATCTTTTGTCTTTACTGTTGCTTTTGATCAATTTAATGCATTCTTGCTGAATTAAAATATTGACTTCTTTGATTGTAAGAACAGTGCTTAATCTAAACTGTGTTTGTTTGGTCTTGTTTTCAGTGATTGCCTCGTGCCGCTCATCTACGAGACTCTTCTGACCGTCAGCAGGACGTCCGGACTCTCGTGCGTCTGCGTCTCGTCACATGTCTAATTCATGTATAGAAATGTGATACCCACACTGCACCTCTCTGATCACATGACACTCGACCTGGGCGTCCCATAATGCCTCAGTCACTCATTCATCTCCTCATGCATTCATTTATTGCTTCGCTCGCTGCCCATATGTTCATTTGACACACTGCTGTGTGTGCGTGTGTATGAGTGTTTGTGTGTGTTAGAGTGTGTATGTATGCATTTATATGTGTGTATGTGTGTGTATGCATGCATTTATATGTGTATGTGTGTGTGAGTGTTTGTGTGTGTGAGTGTGTGTATGTATGCATTTATATGTGTGTATGTGTGTGTGTATGCATTTATATGTGTATGTGTGTATGAGTGTTTGTGTGTGTGTGTATGCATGCATTTATATGTGTAAGTATGTGTTTGTTTACACTATAAAAATCCCTTAATTCACAGAAAACACATACAAACAAATGTGAGCACACAGTATTTGCATGTGTTTTTGTGTGAATGATGAGGGTTTCATAGTGTCACACACACAGAAACCTGAATTGTCAGTTTGTCAGGTAAACTGTAGAAACAGAGCGAGAGGGTCATTTGCATACAGGTGTTGTGTGTGTGTGTTTGTAAACTATGCATTTATGTGTATGTGTGTATGAGTGTTTGTGTGTGTGTATGTATGCATTTATATGTGTGTGTGTGTGTATGTATGCATTTATATGTGTATGTGTATGAGTGTTTGTGTGTGTGTGAGTATGCATGCATTTATATGTGTATGTGTGTATGAGTGTTTGTGTGTGTGTGTATGCATGCATTTATATGTGTAAGTATGTGTTTGTTTACACTATAAAAATCCCTTAATTCACAGAAAACACATACAAACAAATGTGAGCACACAGTATTTGCATGTGTTTTTGTGTGAATGATGAGGGTTTCATAGTGTCACACACACAGAAACCTGAATTGTCAGTTTGTCAGGTAAACTGTAGAAACAGAGCGAGAGGGTCATTTGCATACAGGTGTTGTGTGTGTGTGTTTGTAAACTCTCAATGAAGTGCTGAGTCATGACACTGGTTTAGAGTCACACACACACGATTCTCTCTTTGTCCACCCTTAATGTGATTAGAGCGGGGGCTCATGGGAAGCAGCGGTCGCTATGACAGCAGGAGGTTGTGTGTGTGTGTGTGTACCTTGATCTGCTGTCTGCGCAGCATGGCTAACTCGCGCATGTCTCTGAAGGGCTGCAGCAGATAGTGGTAGAGCTCAGTCGTGGCCTCCACCAGATCTCCATACGCCTCGTCCTGCTCCGCGTACAGCTGCAGCAGCTCCACCATCCGCTCCACGCCGCGCTGTTTCTCCAGCAGCTGCACACACACACATACACATGATCCACACGAGCTCCATCTGCATCAGCTGTGAGTTCTGAATCTCCACAAACTCATCATGAGAAGCGCTGATAAACTAAAGAGAAGCTTTAAGGGCTTCAGGGGCCTGTTTTATAAAACTAGTTTACCAAATAGGCCAGGCTTATTCCAGTTAGTCTGACTTATTGTCACTTGATTTGGTTTCAGAAAGCAAATTTACCAGAGCTCAAGCTCAGTCACTAACTAACTAAACTAACCTGGTCCGGAGCAGGTTAACTGTCAGGTTAAGCTGAGCTCCTCTAACTCTGACCAATAGGAACGCACTGATATCACCACTGACTCGCTCACATACAATTAGTTGACTTTATTATCAGTCCAAAAATACAAGTATACAGAAAATGCAACTTAAATAAATCAAAGAAATAAAAACATAGTACAACTGAATTATTGCACTATTATATTTAGCGTGCATGCGCGCAGCAGCGCTCCTGACAGTAAAATGGATATATCTGCATGACTTTCTAACATTTACAGATGAAGAATATACCTGTGACGTGTCAGTTATGCACGGAGGAAAACAAATGCATTAAACAGCACAGATATATTCGCTGTTTGCGATGGTGGATCGATTTGATCCGTGATCGACTTTAAGAATAAGCTGCACATCAAATGATCTTGACTCACTGAACCTGGATCAAATGAGTGAGATTGCGTGAACTTAAATTGTCGTTTATGAAACCGCTTTAGTCCTGATTGATTTGTTAGGTTATTTCAGGTCAGGTTTGGGACTTTAATCCCCGCTTTTCTTAGTGTCTTTTATGAAACAGCCCTCAGGTGCAGTAAGTGATTTCAGAGAAACACTGTTGATATTTGAAATCAACAAAACAAACACGCCCCTACCTCAAAGAATCCCGCCCCTATCTTGATAGCTCCGCCCTCAAATTCACACACATGCTATGGAACACAGGCACCTCCCCCGTCCTGAGTGGACACGCCCCTTACTGCTGATTGGCTAGAAGTGTGTTTTGTGCTCGGTCTGATCCACTTTCAACAGCGTCTCTCAGAAATGCCTTACTGCACCTTTAGTGTTTGAAAATGTAGAAACTAAGACAGCTTTAAACCGTAGTATAAAATAAAAATTGATCATATTATTTTTCTTAAATACTAATTTTATTATTTTTATTATTATAATTTTTATAACTGAGTTTGGCCAAATTGTTTAGGCCTACAAACAAGCACATTTTAAATTGCAATCACAATTTTTATCAGAAAAAAATTATGTTTTCAGCACTTACTAACAGAGTCAATACTTACATAAGCAGCCAATGTGATTGAGCGAGAACCAGGGTTATTATCGTTAACTAATAACTAAAACTATTATAAAACATTTCTGTTAACTGATATAAAGCTTAAATAAAATATGAATATTACATGAAAAACAAACTAAATGAAAATGAGACATTTTGCCTTGGCAACTGAAACAGGTTTAAGTTAAAGCATTAGCTAAAAAAAGCTAAAATGACTTACTAGAAATAAATAAACTAAAACAGAACTAAAGCTAAATCTGAAATTAGATCATAGTAAACTTTAAAAAAGTCATAACTGAGAAAAAATGCAAAAACTACTACTTATTCAGATACTTATTATCTAAACTATTTGAGTCATACGTCAGTTCAGTGTCGTCGTGATGCTGGTGAACAGTGTGCTCAGATCTTCATCATCATCACACACACACACACACACACACACTCACACTCACTCACACACAGGTCTTTGTGCAGTCAGTAAATGACTCTGTGTGTTTGTGCTCACAGTGAATGTTGAGCTGTGTTCGCTGAAGAATGGACTGTCTGTGAGTCTGAGTGTAACTCAAACACTGATCCATTCATCAGCAACACTGAGCCTCTGTTTACCTTGACGACCGGTTGCCGTGGAGACGAGCTGCTGTTGTTCAGGTACAAACACACCTGCTGTAACGGACCGTCTCTGATTTGAATGCACACCTGCTGATGCTTTCACGTCTATTGTTGCTGTAAATATTATTTACATCTGGTCACATGACTCGCATCACACGGTCAGTTCCAGCGCTGTGAATGAGTTTGAGATAAAACTTCTAATGAAGTTACACTGTTCAAAAGTTTGAGTTTCTGAGATTTTTTATTATTTTGAAAGTCTCTTCTGCTCACCACGGCTGCATTTATTTGATCAAAAATACAGTAAAAATTGTGAAATATTATTCTTATTTAAAAAAAGTTTTCTATGTGAATATCTGTTAAACTGTAATGTATTTCTGTGATGCGCAGCTGTATTTTCAGCATCATTACTCCAGTCTTCAGTGTCACATGATCTTCAGAAATCATTCTAATATGCTGATTTGCTGCTCGAGAAACATTTCTGATTATTATCAATGTTGAAAACATTAATATTTTTGTGGAAACTGTGATGCATTTTATTTTTCAGAATTCACAGATGAACAGAAAGTTCAAAAGAACAGCATTTATTTGAAATTATTATTATTATATATTTATTTGGAATAAATCTTTTAACACTATAAATGTCTTTACTGGCACTTTTGATTAGTTTAATGCGTCCTTGATTAATTAAATGATTAATTTCTTATAAAAAAAAAGCCAAACTTTTGACTGGTAGTGTGTTATTTTTCTCTTGGCGAGTGTAAGTTTGGACAGAGAGGATTTTAACTGATGATGATGATGAAGGGCTGTGTGTGCAGGAATACAGTCACAGTCTAGTGTTGGTTTTCTCTCACTCTATCTATGCTGGAAAACCCCTCCAGCTGTGACATCACATCCTGTTTCCTCTCTCCTGTTTTTGGCACAGGATATGGGAGTCACTGTGGAAAACGTCCTGATTGGCTGACCGCAGTGATGTCATGTGACTCTTCCATGGGAATCACTTCTACATCTTCATCAGGCTGAATGAGCTGCAGGTCTGTGTGTGTGTGTGTGTGTGAGTGAGTGAGTGAGTGTGAGAGAGAGTGTGTGTGTGTGTGTGTGTGAGAGAGTGTGTGTGTGTGTGTGTGTGAGAGAGTG
>NW_015654933.1:184550-185500 GCF_001515625.1 Sinocyclocheilus rhinocerous
TGTGTGAGAGAGAGAGAGAGAGAGAGAGAGAGAGAGAGTGAGTGAAAGAGAGAGTGTGTGTGTGTGTGTTTAATGGCTTGTGTCTCCAGTATTTATGACACATTTGCACATTAATATGTATGATGAAGTGTGAATGAGCAACATCCCACACACACACGCTCAAACACAAACACATGCAGCAATGTTTCACCTGCTCCACCCATCAGGAAATCACACCAGTCACTGGTGACCTTTGACCTACTGACTGCAGAACCCTTCACAAACACACGCTAGATAACAGCTGTCTGGACACTTGTCTGTCCCGCTGAGCTGAAGCAGACTGACTCACCGACCAATGAGAGCTCTCCAGTCCATACTGTCCCATACAGCAGATACACACTCACACACACACACACACACACTCACTCACTCACTCACTCACACACACACACACTTGCTCACTCGCTCACTCACACATTCACACACTCACAAACACACACACTCGCTCACTCACACACTCACACACTCACTCACTCACTCACTCACTCATTTTACAGTATAATAAGAGTAATAATTATTTAATATTTAAAATGATTATTTATTTATTTATTTTACAGTCATATTAATAATTCATTTATTGTACATATTGATATATATAATCACAAAATGTTTGGCCCAATTGTGCAGCCCAACAAACATGAAAATCTGGAGTTTATTTCTGTTTTCAAAAATCACATTTTAAATCGCAACATGCAAATCTGGAGTTTATTTTTCTTTCCAAAAATCACATTTTGAATCGCTGTATGGTTTTTTCATCAGACAAAATCGCGGTCCTGTATCAGAGACAAAAAACACTTGAGACATTTTCTCCTTTTGTGTTCCACTGAATAAAGAAAGTCATATAGGTTTGTTTGTGTGTGTGTGTGGTGTGTGTGTTGTGTGTGTGTGTGAGAGAGAGAGTTGTGTGTGTG
>NW_015654933.1:186345-191842 GCF_001515625.1 Sinocyclocheilus rhinocerous
GCTCACACACTCACTCGCTCACACACTCACTCGCTCACACACTCACTCGCTCTCTCACACGCTCACTCACTCACTCACACACACTCACACACTCACACACGCTCACACACTCACTTGCTCACTCACTCGCTCTCTCACACGCTCACTCACTCACACACTCACACACTCACTCACTTACGGATCACCGCGTCGCTTGTTTTGTAATTCACATGTAGATTCTCATCAATCACAAACAATTCTAAATTATCGAAATAACCTGATTACATGTGCATGTAGAGGGTCTGTCATTTTCAGATATCTGAAAATTGCACAAGAAAGCTTTCTTTTCATATTGCTCGCTCACTCTCACACACACACACTCACTCGCTCACTCGCTCACTCACTCACTCACTCACTCTCACACACACACTCACTCACTCACTCACTCACTCACTCACTCACTCTCACACACACACACTCGCTCACTCACACACTCACAGGCATGTGTTTTCAGTTGTGGTATTTTAGCAGTGCTCGAAGGGAGAGTTCACCCAAAAATAACGAGGATTTCTTTAATGGAACACAAATGAACTTTGAGAACCAGCAACACTGGACCCCATTGACTTTCATTATATGGACAGAAAACACTGAGACATTTCTCCCAATATCTCCTTTTGTGTTCCACTGAATAAAGAAAGTCATATAGGTTTGTTTGTGTGTGTGTGTGTGTGTGTGTGTGTGTGTGTGTGTGAGAGAGAGAGTGTGTTTGGGTGCATTTGTGTGTCTATGTGTGTGTGTCGCTGTTTGACTCTTGTTTACAGTCAGACGTCCTGCTGACTGGTTGATTTTGAACCCATGCAGTTTAACACTGAGATAAACAGCGCTTTGAGACGTAGAAACAAACGTTCGGTTTGACTTAAATTTGGAAAAAACTAAAATGGATTTTTCATAGGGTCCTGAAAATGTAATTTTTGTTAAACTTTTAATGAACTGTTTCACAATTTCAATTAATTAGGCTTGCTTTTTAATTGTTAAATCAAAATTTTAATCAAAATTAAAATTTAATTTTACCATTTGAATAGAATCCAGAAAAAAATTAAATAGGAATTTAGGGAAAAAATTCATTTGGGAGAAAATAAAACATTTGATAAGCCCCCTAATATGCTAACGAGCCCCTATGTATAATTTACCCCTAAGCTAAGCTAATCAAACACACCATCCTGATTGAGCTTCAGTCACTTCTCTGATCTGCTGAGGAAAACAAATCAGGGAAAAATCGTGCTTAAAATGTGCCTGTTTGTAGGGTTTTACAATTTTGGCCAGAATTTTGAGAAAAATTATTTTATTTTACACTGCAAATGTAAAATTACAACACTAATATTGATGGCTGTCTTGATTTCAGATGTTAAAGCATCAAACTTTTTATTCTGACAGAAAACCGCAGAAGCGTGCGCTCCTTAAAGCTTCTCTTCTGTTGATCAGCACTTCTTATTACACCTTTATGAAGATGTTTAGCTCATGTTTTGTTCCCAAACGCATGTTAAAGCGACTCAGAGAGCTGGAGTTCATGTGCATGGTTTACTGCGAGACGCTGAAACATCACGAGCTGCTGGTGTGTAAATGAACACAGTGCCACGCTTCACTCTGAAACACACAGCGCAGATGCTGAACTAAATCACAGCCTTTGTGATTTGATAATCGCCACATAAAGCCATTTCTGGATTTGGGGTTTATTTTGGTTAATCATGCAGCACGAATCACTCTAAACAGACACTTCAAAACCCCACATAAACATGCACTCATATTCACACAGTCACACAACACTTCAACACTAGCTGTGTTTTATCATCTCAACTGACTGAGTGTTTGTGCTTCTTGACAGTAAACGACACTCGCTGGGATGTTTGTGTCTGATGATATTCACTCATTTATAACTGAGTGTGTGTTTATGTGCGTGTGTGTAAATATCTGTGTTTTTGTGTGCTAGTGTGTAAATGTGTTTGTGCATATATGATTTTGTGTTTCTATGTGTGAGTGTGTATGTGAGTGTGTATGCGTGTGTGTGAAAGTGTGTATATGAGTGTGTGTGTGTGTGTGTGTGTGTGTAATCCGCTCACACTCATTGTGCTGACTCTGGGTCAGGTTTCGCTCTGACAGATGGTGGTTTAGAGGTTCAGTGACCCGTGTGCTGATCATCACATCTGACCGCAGCTAGTGATGCTTTACTTTACAAGGTTTAGTTCTACTGTAAGTGTCGAGGCTCCACCCACATCACTGTAATCAATGAGCGATCTGGGTTATTAATATCTGACTGTGTTGTCGACTCTCACGTGTCAATCAATAAGAACAAATGCCTTCAGTCTCTAAAGATTCTCAGCGTGTGATTGTGTGTGTGTGTGTGTGTGTGAGAGAGAGAGTGTGTTCAGTCAGTGGAGTTGTTGTTGTTTTCATACTTTCATGTTCAAACATATAAATGTCACACGCATCACAGCAGGTGTCATACTGTCATTTACTGTAAACAGACACACTTCAACAAAAACATCTGAAAAGAAGTTTGTGTTTGAACCCAAACAGCAGCTCTAGTGTTGTGAATGAAGACAGTCAGTATTGTGTGTGTGTGTGTGAGTGAGTGAGTGAGTGAGAGAGTGTGTGAGTGTGTGTGAGTGAGAGAGTGTGTGAGTGTGTGTGTGTGAGTGAGTGAGTGAGACAGAGTGTGAGTGAGTGTGTGTGAGTGAGTGAGTGAGACAGAGTGTGTGTGTGAGTGAGTGAGTGAGTGAGTGAATGAGTGAGTGTGTGTGTGTGTGTGAGAGTGTGAGTGTGGTTAGTGGAGTCAAATTTATTTGTATAGCGCTTTTCACAGCAGCTTTACAGAAAATCATGATGTTCATGTTTATAATATCCTAATATATTTATGCCTTATAGCCGCATTTATCAGATTAGAGCTGGACAATAATACACATATAATAATAACAACAACATTTAGAGATGATATAAACAATCCAGCAGTTGAGATTGGCTGTATATTTGATTTGAACTTTAGCTAACGGTTCTGTCAAAGTTACAAACAAACATTGATAGATAATGTTAGCACTAAAACATTTACACACAGTTCATGGAATGTTTTTATGAAACTTACTTGTTTGTCTAACTATTTAAAATGGTAATATCTACTAGTTTCAGATGGTTCAGAGAAGAAACGTTCAACAAAAGTAACGTTCCCATAATGTTTGCAAAATGATCAAGTCGAACGTTCATATAATCAAGAAAAAACATTTTTAAAATGTTTATTTTTGATTACCTTCTTAACATTAAAACTAGATGTTTTAAATGTTCTGAGAATATTTAGAAATAACATTTTCATAACTTCAGGAACATTAGCAAAACGTTCTTGGAACATATTTTTGCTAACTGGGAATCGCCTTACACACGTGTACTGTATATAAAGTATATAAAGGTCACTATACAGCTTTAAATATAGAGCTGTGCGATAATAGTTTGTGATAATATGAACAATCACACAGTTGAGGTTTGCTATATGTGTCCCTGCAGCACAAAAGCAGTGTTAAGTCGCTGGGGTATATTTGTAGCAATAGCCAACAATACATTGTATGGGTCAAAATTATACATTTTTCTTTTATGCCAAAAATCATTAGGATATTAAGTAAAGATCATGTTCCATGAAGATATTTTGTAAATTTCCTACCGTAAACTAAATTTTTGATTAGTAATATGCATTGCTAAGAACTTCATTTGGACAACTTTAAAGATGATTTTCTCAATATTTAGATTTTTTTGCACCCTCAGATTCCAGATTTTCAAATATTGTCCTATCCTAACAAACCATACATCAATGGAAAGCTTATTTATTCAGCTTTCAGATGATGCATACATCTCAATTTCACAAAATTGACCCTTATGACTGGTTTTGTGCTCCAGGGTCACACACACAGAGCTGTGCGGTGGTGTAGTCGGATCTCGGGATGATGTTGGCGAGTTTAGAGACGGTCGTTAATGAGTCTCACCTGCTGCAGGTTTGTCTTGGCTCTCTGGAGCGCGTCTTTGTAGCCCTTCTGCCGCAGCTCGCTCAGACTCTCGTAGTACTCCTCGGAGTCGTCGCTGTCGGGGAACAGCACCTGGGACAGGATCCTCCACCCGCAGGTGTCCAGCGCGTGCCCCAGATACACCTGCAGCTGGAAGCAGAGCGAGTCCGCGTCCCGCGCGCTCAGATCCGGCGCGCCAAACAGCACCGTCCACACCGTCTGCTCCTCGGGGAAGGCGGGCAGACACGGCTCCAGGTCCGAGTTGACGGCGCACAGCTGCAGGTGAGCGGCGCGCAGCTCCTGGAACGAGAAGAGCCCGGCCCAGCTGGAGTCCGGCGGCGAGTCACCGAGCTCCGGCTCCGCGCTCCCTCCGCGCCGCTGCACGGTCCGGTCGTGGCACGTGACGGCGAGCTTGCCCTCGATCTCGTTCCAGGCGACGATGAAGACGAACTTGTGCTTGTGTTTCTCCTCGAAGGCGTTGGGGCGCACCGACACCCATCCGCACTCCAGCGCGTCCTCCATCATGGATCCGGACACTGCTCAGCAGAAGAAAGGCCAGACTAACGGACGCGCGAGAAAACCGTTAATAACACCGATTCCCGTCTGCTTTGTGTCCCGACGCGCGCGCGCATCGCTGCGCGTTCACTTCCGCGCGCGTCGCGTCCCCCGCGAGGCGTTTTGCGCGCTGATCCGCATCTTTAACATCGCCGATGTTTCTCATCCGACGACGACTCGCTGGGCGCTGACGTCACACAGGAGGACGTAAACATCTGCACGTGTGACACGCTCGCTGCGTGATGACGCCATCGAAGACGCACGGTGGTCGTCGTGGCCATAGATATGTATAGAGCCCCATTCGACCGCTGCGCGTCCGCCATCTTGGAACGGTCAACTCGACGACATTCACCGTACTATTCTAATTCTATTTTATCTATTTGTTGACTTGACCCTCTAACACTTGCTCTCTCTATTCGTTTTCTAACTGCTTGTTTTCTAACACTAGCATTGTCCATTCTTTTTCTATTCTATCTACTTGTTTTCGTTGTGTTATATACAGTCAGGTCCATATACAGTGTATATATATATATTTCACGAGTTTTTACTTACATGTAATAATCAGAGTAAAGGTTATGCGTATTTGGCGTGCTGTCCGAGGGGACTGGAATAGTTGTAAGTGCAGAGAAGGGCTGCTGGAAAACTGTCAAGGAACAGAGGTAGATCTGCTGTGTATATATACACACCTCTTGTTAATTAGGTTAATTAACTAAACGTGCTCCTCCCGAACTTTCTTAATAAAACATCATATATAGGGTGACCATATTTTAGTTTTCCAAAAAGAGGACAGTAGGGGGCGGGGACAAGGGCGGGGCTTCGCCTAACAGTATATGTAGCCAGGTTTTATAAATAAAAAGAAAACAAGTAGAAAGAATAGAAAAAGAACAGGGAATGCTAGTGTTAGAGGGTCATTTTTAAATAAA
>NW_015654933.1:192123-222632 GCF_001515625.1 Sinocyclocheilus rhinocerous
TAGAAAGAATGAAAAAGAACAAGGGAATGCTAGTGTTAGAGGTCATTTTTAAATAAAAACAGAACAAGTCAATAGAACAGAAAAATAATAGATAATGCTAGTGTTAAGGTCATTATTTATAATAAATAAAAAAAATAAGTAGAAAGAATAGAGATAGAATAGAGAATGCTAGTGTTAGAGGCTCTTTTTTCTTTATAAATAAAACAAGTAGTTAGAATAGAAATAGAGGTAGAATGCAAAATGTTTCAATACAAGCATTTCAGTCAAATGTAGTTTAACCTTTAACCCACTTGGGGAAATCAACCCATGGCAACAGTTTAAAAGTAGCCCAATTCTGTGGAAAAAAAACGCGGACTTGGCAACCCTGCATCCAACAAGAGCTGCAGGAGTCAGCTTTGACTGATCACAGGTCGAGAATAAGAAGAGATGACTGACAAGACCATGCTTGAGTATTTGCTGCTCTCATTCAAAAATATTTAAATACTCCGCATCCTGAGAGCGGCTCCCTGATGCGCCAAAATTATATACAATATTAGAATGTTTAAAAGAGTAGACACGAAAATCGCGGGAGCGAAACACACGTTGCGGGAGCAGGCGGTAATGGCAATTCAGCGGGAGCGGGATTAAGACAACAGCCGAATCTCGGACATTTTGGGCAAGTAAGAAATCCCAGCCGGACGCATTTTTGTAGGTCCAAAAAGAGGACATGTCCGGGGAAAAGAGGACGAAACCACACATCAGTCCACAGTCACTCATCACTAATACTAGTGCTCAGAGTGCAGTGTTGGGTAAGTTACTACAAAAAAGAAATAACACCTTCAGCAGTGTAATTAGATTACCGCACTAATTACTCTCTCTTACATTACTTATTACTAATTATTTTCTAAATTTAACTAATTATATATTTGAATGTTTCATGTCTATCCTCGTATTGTTTAACTTGACATGCAACCTCGACTAGTTGAACAACACGAAATGCTCTTTTAATTCTTTCAAATAAATAATATAAAATTGCATAAAGTATTCTAGAACTGTCCAACGTATTTACAGGAAGAAGGTTACATTAAACGCATACATTTTAATATTAGATGCTACATTTTGATGTTGAATCCAGTATTGTTTTAAATAGAATTATTCTATAGTCTACGCAGTATTTAATGCATTTTTTAAAAATTGCATCAGAAGTAACTGTAATTAAATTACAGAAAACTTAAGAGTAATCCTTTACTTTATTTTTTCAAGAGAATTGTAATTAAATTACAGTAATTAATGACTTAGTAATGCATTACACCGACACTGTCAGAGTGAGGAGACAGAGTTTTGTTCCCCTCATTTTCCAGTACAATATTTAAAAGAAGGTGTTTATGATATTTCTGCTATAATTATGACATAGCTGCTTGTTTTCAAACATTTTTTGTATTAAAATTCAGAATGATGATATATTAAATTAATTAACCATGTTTCATTTTGTGATTCTAGAAGTATCAAGTACAATATTCTAGAATTTATTGAGCGGATGGCACTCACCGGGCTCGGACCCAGGGTTTGGTGTGCATCTCCAGGCCGCTGCCCCACACGCCGTGTTTCTGAGAGGCTTCGGGCAGGATTCCTCTCTCGGTTGCCAGCTCCTCGGCCACGGCGCGGATGTGGTACGGCTCAAACCCGCAGCAGCCGCCGATGTAACGGATTCCCGCCTTATAGGCCTCTCTGGCGTAATGCTGCATCTCCCAGCGCGTGAGGATCCGCGGCTCCAGAGCTGGAGAACACCACATACATCAGTTTCTCGTTCACACACGTGCAGATTTCATCAGGATTAAATCACAAACACACGCGCTGGTTACTCATCATAAGACCCACTCATAATAGCTGAGAGTCAGTGGACTGTGAGGAGGCATAACCACAGTTATTAACATCGGAAATCTAGCTATGTGTGTGTGTGTGTGTGTGTGTGTGTGTACCGAAGGGGAACTCTGGCAGGTCGATGAATCCCTGGCAGCTGCAGTCTGGTGTGTGATACGCCAGCGGCTGTGTCATATAATGTGCTTTCAGACCAGCTTTCTCCACGCCGGCCTTCATCATGGCCACGGTCTTCACACAGGTCATGGGGTCAAAGTGACAGTTCACACCCACAATATCAGCGCCTGGAGCACAAACACAGAACATCAGAGCATCATGAGATCCAGCAGGACTCTGTCTGCCGCCGCTGAGCGCATGTGATGCTGCAAAGTCTGGAGGTGCGTCTCAAAGCACACACTTATGCACTACTAGTGTACACAGTGTGAGCAGGATGATGCACTTATTTAACTGAAAACACGAAAGGTGTTTCAAATCATGCACAGTTTGTCATTTCGTAGTGTATATAGTGTGTTCACACAGAAAAAAGTGCATACAACCATAAAAACTGAGTGTGAAATGTTGGATATTCAAAGCATTAAATTACTGCAAACTGTTGACAAGATTGTATAAAAGTTGCATTATATTCAACAGCAACCAAAAAAAAAGAAGGACTAACTAGTAGATTAACAGTCAGCGTGCATGAAATCCACACACAGAATCTTGTGTGTGTGTGTGTGTGAGACACACCTGCTTTGACTAGTCTGACCGCACACTCTCCAGGTGTCACTCCATGCATGTCTCCTTCAGGTCCAATACACAGAGTTGCTGCTACAGGCTTTCCTGTTGCCTTCAGAACCTGGACGGCCCATTCAGCCTCCTCCACGTGCTCGAAGTACTGCAGATCAATCAATCAATCAATCAATCAATAACCAAACTACAGTCCAGAGCTCAGTGAGCACAAGATGAGAACTGTTGGAGTTCTGCACAGAAGCAAACTCCTCAGCTTTCAGTGACAACTCACTTTTTTCAGATGAAAATAGGTCACCAGTGAGATTGATTTAGATCCAGTGAGAAGTGTTTTTATGAGGAGGGGGTCCTTACAAGAGTAATAAAGAACTCTGGGGCCGGGTGCATAAACTGTTTAGACTAGTCTTAATAAGTTAGTCATCTCATTTATTTTCTTCAAGACTGGTCATAGCTTTTTTAATTCAGTTATGAAAAGGTAGATTGGTCTTGTTTGTATCGGAAGAGTAAGATCTGGGTAACTGCTAGTTGATCAAACTAGTTCTTAACACACAAAGTTTATGCATCTGGCCCCTGGTTGTTTCAGTAAGTTCTGTATAGTATTGTCTTTACTCTTTACTAAACTATGTCTAAAAAGAGTAATATTTGATGTGTTTGAGGTCAGAGATGTGTGAACGCTGAAGAGAGAGAGAGAGGACACACATTTAGCATTTTAGCTCAGCATTTCCGTCTAATCAGCCGATATTGTCTTTAATAGCCTGCAGCATAGCACTTCATCTTTTATAACATGATTCTGTACAAATATATTCAATCTGGATTTTTGTCAAATCTTGCAACAAGATGTTAAAAAAAATTTTGTGTGTGTGTGTGAAAAATTTGTTTTGGACATAAGGTAATAAAAATAGCTTAAAGTAACTACAGATGAGCATGTAAAGCAAATATCTTTAAAGGAAATCCCGTGTGGAGCATGCCCTCGAGCCACACAATCTTCTCACCTTTTTCCTCTTTACCTGTTTGCTTCTCTGAGTTCTCGTTGAGATCTCAGGTGAGGTTTCTGTTTGCTCGTTCTCACCTCGGCGATCAGGAAGTCCACATTCTTCTTGATGAAGACGTCCAGCTGCTTCTTTAAGATCTTCTTGACCTCGTCTTCGCTCTTGCAGCTGAGGTAGGAGGGCGTCTGCGAGACTCCGCCGGCCACCAGAGCGTCTCCCTCGCTGGCTACTTCTCTGGCCAGATCGCAGGCGGCCTCGTTGATCTGCTGGCCCTGCGCACGGTCAGCAAACATCTCTGTCAGTCTTTGGCTGTAATCTTTGCACGCTGATCTGAGACCAGAGTTGTGCAACGTTTAAAATGAGCTCTAAAAAATAAAGTTAAAGTTAATGCAAGACATCATTGCTTTTTCATGCACTGGTCTATTTTGCTTCTATAACATGTCGTCTTTCAGACTAGTGGACTGACAGCATCCAAAACACACATTCAAGTGCTTATTTTATTTACATTAATTCCAATCCATATCTTTAAAGAGTTTTTTTCTCTTACACACACACACCAAACTTTACAGTTTTAATCCTCTCTATATTCTGAGGGTTTGTTCATATTTCACTTACACTGATTTATACAACATCCAAAGAAATCCAAAATCCCCTCAGGAAAAACCTTTAACATTTTATCTTACCACTAAGAGCTCTCCTAAAGAGCAGTACAAGTTTTTAGCTAAGAGTTTTCTCCTAAAACCTATTCACAGAGCTGCTGAGACTAACTTGTACGAAGGAATAGAGAGAAGAGCTCAGAGTAAGGGGGCGGGGCTGAGCTCGTTGCTATGGATGATGTCAGCATGCTTATTAACTATGCACACAGTGATTGGCTGATAGTCTCTGTCAGAGATTTATTCATAGAAATACTGTAGAGTTCAATATTATGTTGCCATAATCAAATAAAAATGTTGCCACATTCAAATAAAGATTTTAAAATGCAGGCTAAGTGTCACTAATTAAACAAGTATATGTTCAGCTTATTGTCAGCCTCTTGCATGTGTGCTTCTCAAAAACAATTAGTGAATATGCATATGAACAGCCTTTTAATGAACAGTAGAAGAATCCTGGCTGATAGTAAGACATGCAAATGTAAAAGAAAACCAAACTGGACGCAATAACAGCTGTGACTTCTTGCCTTTCTATGGTTAATAAAAACAAGGATATAATCAAAGGAAATTTGTAGTTGGAATAACCTTTAAAACCGAAGGCGATATCTTTTTAAAAGCTCATTATTGTCAAATGTTTCTAAAATGTTTGTTTCGAGGCAGAAGCTATTTTAGGATAGTTTGAGGGGCTCCTCTTCACTGCTCCTAACCTTTCACAGATTTAGGAGCTAGTTTTAGCGCTGAAGCACTTTGTGAAACACTCTTGGAGCAAAAATGTATGAGTCCTGAATTTAGGACTGACACGCCCATTATTTTTAAAGATGTTCTCCTAAATCGGCGAGTTATGAGCTACTTTTAGCCTGAAGATGTTTTGTGAATACTGGCCCAGATGAACTTTGAACGTTACTGGAAGAGATTTTTTTCATAACTTTGAAAGAGCTTTTCTAGACTGTTATCTGGGGCCCGTTTATTTACGGCGAGTCTCACCGGCCTCTGGGTGCTCAGCAGCGGCCTCTGGAGTCCAGGGCCCGGCCTTCACATATCCTCGCTTCTCCAGCGCGAACACGAAGCCTCCGTCTCCAATCACCACCTCACCCGCGTCCATGCGCTCCAGAACACCCTGGACACACACACACACACACACACACACACACACACTCAGCACTGCGCGATATCAGGTCAAAACACACACGCATTCACCGCAGAGACCCGTGCGCAACCGCGGATCAGGGTGCGAGTGCGCTCTCCAAGCGCGTTTTATTCCATCTATAATCGCATTAACACACACTTTAACACAAGTTGAGTGTTTCTGTCCATGTGTGTGAGACAGCTGACATATTAATAGCTGGAATAAATATAATCCTGCAGCAGGATCTCATGCGTCGCGGCGCGTTCGCGCTCTTAATGTAAAAACAACGCGCTTAAAAACCTAAAAACTGGACTGAAGAATCGCTAAAAGTGTCTAAATCAGAAACTCACCCTCTTTGATCCGACTGGTGCCATGTTTAGCAGGAGATTCAGAAACAGATGGAGATCTTCAGGAGAGCTGAGTGAGACTAGAGAGAGATACTCAAGAGAAGAGCGCTTATAAAGCACCGCTGGAGGGGTGTGTGTGTGTGTGTGTGTGTGAGTGAGTGTGTGTGTGTGAGAGTGTGTGTGTGTGTGTGTGTGAGTGAGTGTGTGTGTGAGAGAGAGAACGGCCCCCTGTAACCTAAACTAGTTCACAATGTTACTGGTTAATGTTTATCTTTCAGCTGATCTCGTTTCTTAGAATATCGGTATCATCAGAGTGATGCTCGATAATAAACGCGCCTGATATGTCTCACGACACGTTCAGCAGACAAACACTAGAGAAATAAAGACGTTTGTGTTTGAAGTCTATATTTTAAAGCAACATGTTGTACCAGTAATTCTATTCTAGCAACAAATACAAAACCGTTATCTAGGCGTGCGCAAAATGTGTTCTGAGAACGTTTGAAAGTTATGAAAACATTCTTAATATTCTAGTTTTTTTTCTTGGCAATGCCAATGTTAAGTGAACATTCCATTTTATAATTTTGCAAATATTATAAGAAGTTGAATGTTCTCTGAACGTTTGGAAACAAATAGTAACATTTAAAAAAACAAAACCAGGGGTGCTTTATCTCCAGCTGTAATAAAACACCTGAAGCAGCTGATCAAGATCTTACTGTACTAGAATCTTCCAGACAGCTGTGTTGAGACACTGGAGCTAAACTCGACAGGATCCAGTTTGGACACCCTGCACTAAAATATTCCAGTTAAATGTGCAAATAACATTTTGTGCAACTCTTTGAGAACATTTGTAAAGACCAGATAATTCTGTTAATGTTACTGAAAGAACATTTGTTTATAATGTTGAGAAACCCTTGGCAGAACGGTGGCGTTTTTCTAATGCTTCAGTTAAGATATGAAAATGTTATTTTTGAATGTTCTCTGAACGTTTAAAACGCCCAGTTTATTTTAAATGTTTTCAAAACATTTTTTCTTGGTTATGTGAATGCTAAGGAAACATTCCATTTTCATCAGTTTGCAAACATTATGGGAATGTTACATTTGAATGTTCTCTGCACGTTCAAAAGTATCAGTAATAAAAGTAAAAGTAACAATAAATCAGAACATTCTGAAACAAAACGGTAACATTTAAAAATGTTAGACGAGCTTAGATGTTTCAGACAAACTTTGCAAACATGAACAAACTTTACTGGAAGAATTACTGTTCATAACTTTGAGGAAACCTTGCCAAAACTTCAGGCAAAAATCTGAGAGCGTTCCTTGTTAAATGGAAAAGCTGCTGGTGCAGATGTTTTACACAGACTGTGATTCTAGACGAGTTATTGATCATTGATCGTGTCTGAGCTGATTATCGCTGCTGTGTGTTTGAGACTTTAATCACGTGATCTGCTGCCTTGACACATTTTACCTTCCACAAACATTCCTCTAGACCTCACACACACACACACACACACACACACAGGGTTGCTGCAATCTGTGTTTGTGCTGCAGATGGTTCATTCACTCAGAGTGTTTATGAAAGATATAGTATTGCAGGTCAACACTGCAGATATAACAGATGCTGAGTGCGTAGGAAAAAAAGTATTGAAATGTCATGTTTTGTTTATGCGCACTGAATCATTCTGTTTGAGTCTGTGTTCAGTGTTTTCTCATGTAGACTGTGTTAAATGGTTAATGATAATGAATCGTAATTCCCTCACAGACTCTCCGTGTGTTTGAGGCGAGCGGGGGCGCTGCTCGAGCGTGTTTCTGTGTTTGTTTGGGAACTTCGATCCGAACTCGAGACGAACCTCAAGAAACTACATTCGCTCTCGCAAATCAGAATGCCGCGAATATTAAACGCATTTAACGCTCTTGTGAGGCGAGACTTCAGGAGAAAAACACTGCGCGATTCTGCACGGAGCTTCGCGACAGATGACGGGTGAGAAATCTGAGACAGAGCTGAGAAAATATGAATTATGTCTGATAGACTTGACAATTATGAGCTGTGTGTGAGAAATATGTGAGATAGAGCTGAGAAAATATGAATTATACCTGATAGACTTGACAATTATGAGCTGTATGTGAGAAATATGTGAGATAGAGCTGAGAAAATATGAATTATACCTGATAGACTTGACAATTATGAGCTGTATGTGAGAAATATGTGAGATAGAGCTGAGAAAATATGAATTATACCTGATAGACTTGACAATTATGAGCTGTATGTGAGAAATATGTGAGATAGAGCTGAGAAAATATGAATTATACCTGATAGACTTGACAATTATGAGCTGTATGTGAGAAATATGTGAGATAGAGCTGAGAAAATATGAATTATACCTGATAGACTTGACAATTATGAGCTGTATGTGAGAAATATGTGAGATAGAGCTGAGAAAATATGAATTATACCTGATAGACTTGACAATTATGAGCTGTATGTGAGAAATATGTGAGATAGAGCTGAGAAAATATGAATTATACCTGATAGACTTGACAATTATGAGCTGTATGTGAGAAATATGTGAGATAGAGCTGAGAAAATATGAATTATACCTGATAGACTTGACAATTATGAGCTGTATGTGAGAAATATGTGAGATAGAGCTGAGAAAATATGAATTATACCTGATAGACTTGACAATTATGAGCTGTATGTGAGAAATATGTGAGATAGAGCTGAGAAAATATGAATTATACCTGATAGACTTGACAATTATGAGCTGTATGTGAGAAATATGTGAGATAGAGCTGAGAAAATATGAATTATACCTGATAGACTTGACAATTATGAGCTGTATGTGAGAAATATGTGAGATAGAGCTGAGAAAATATGAATTATACCTGATAGACTTGACAATTATGAGCTGTATGTGAGAAATATGTGAGATAGAGCTGAGAAAATATGAATTATACCTGATAGACTTGACAATTATGAGCTGTATGTGAGAAATATGTGAGATAGAGCTGAGAAAATATGAATTATACCTGATAGACTTGACAATTATGAGCTGTATGTGAGAAATATGTGAGATAGAGCTGAGAAAATATGAATTATACCTGATAGACTTGACAATTATGAGCTGTATGTGAGAAATATGTGAGATAGAGCTGAGAAAATATGAATTATACCTGATAGACTTGACAATTATGAGCTGTATGTGAGAAATATGTGAGATAGAGCTGAGAAAATATGAATTATACCTGATAGACTTGACAATTATGAGCTGTATGTGAGAAATATGTGAGATAGAGCTGAGAAAATATGAATTATACCTGATAGACTTGACAATTATGAGCTGTATGTGAGAAATATGTGAGATAGAGCTGAGAAAATATGAATTATACCTGATAGACTTGACAATTATGAGCTGTATGTGAGAAATATGTGAGATAGAGCTGAGAAAATATGAATTATACCTGATAGACTTGACAATTATGAGCTGTATGTGAGAAATATGTGAGATAGAGCTGAGAAAATATGAATTATACCTGATAGACTTGACAATTATGAGCTGTATGTGAGAAATATGTGAGATAGAGCTGAGAAAATATGAATTATACCTGATAGACTTGACAATTATGAGCTGTATGTGAGAAATATGTGAGATAGAGCTGAGAAAATATGAATTATACCTGATAGACTTGACAATTATGAGCTGTATGTGAGAAATATGTGAGATAGAGCTGAGAAAATATGAATTATACCTGATAGACTTGACAATTATGAGCTGTATGTGAGAAATATGTGAGATAGAGCTGAGAAAATATGAATTATACCTGATAGACTTGACAATTATGAGCTGTATGTGAGAAATATGTGAGATAGAGCTGAGAAAATATGAATTATACCTGATAGACTTGACAATTATGAGCTGTATGTGAGAAATATGTGAGATAGAGCTGAGAAAATATGAATTATACCTGATAGACTTGACAATTATGAGCTGTATGTGAGAAATATGTGAGATAGAGCTGAGAAAATATGAATTATACCTGATAGACTTGACAATTATGAGCTGTATGTGAGAAATATGTGAGATAGAGCTGAGAAAATATGAATTATACCTGATAGACTTGACAATTATGAGCTGTATGTGAGAAATATGTGAGATAGAGCTGAGAAAATATGAATTATACCTGATAGACTTGACAATTATGAGCTGTATGTGAGAAATATGTGAGATAGAGCTGAGAAAATATGAATTATACCTGATAGACTTGACAATTATGAGCTGTATGTGAGAAATATGTGAGATAGAGCTGAGAAAATATGAATTATACCTGATAGACTTGACAATTATGAGCTGTATGTGAGAAATATGTGAGATAGAGCTGAGAAAATATGAATTATACCTGATAGACTTGACAATTATGAGCTGTATGTGAGAAATATGTGAGATAGAGCTGAGAAAATATGAATTATACCTGATAGACTTGACAATTATGAGCTGTATGTGAGAAATATGTGAGATAGAGCTGAGAAAATATGAATTATACCTGATAGACTTGACAATTATGAGCTGTATGTGAGAAATATGTGAGATAGAGCTGAGAAAATATGAATTATACCTGATAGACTTGACAATTATGAGCTGTATGTGAGAAATATGTGAGATAGAGCTGAGAAAATATGAATTATACCTGATAGACTTGACAATTATGAGCTGTATGTGAGAAATATGTGAGATAGAGCTGAGAAAATATGAATTATACCTGATAGACTTGACAATTATGAGCTGTATGTGAGAAATATGTGAGATAGAGCTGAGAAAATATGAATTATACCTGATAGACTTGACAATTATGAGCTGTATGTGAGAAATATGTGAGATAGAGCTGAGAAAATATGAATTATACCTGATAGACTTGACAATTATGAGCTGTATGTGAGAAATATGTGAGATAGAGCTGAGAAAATATGAATTATACCTGATAGACTTGACAATTATGAGCTGTATGTGAGAAATATGTGAGATAGAGCTGAGAAAATATGAATTATACCTGATAGACTTGACAATTATGAGCTGTATGTGAGAAATATGTGAGATAGAGCTGAGAAAATATGAATTATACCTGATAGACTTGACAATTATGAGCTGTATGTGAGAAATATGTGAGATAGAGCTGAGAAAATATGAATTATACCTGATAGACTTGACAATTATGAGCTGTATGTGAGAAATATGTGAGATAGAGCTGAGAAAATATGAATTATACCTGATAGACTTGACAATTATGAGCTGTATGTGAGAAATATGTGAGATAGAGCTGAGAAAATATGAATTATACCTGATAGACTTGACAATTATGAGCTGTATGTGAGAAATATGTGAGATAGAGCTGAGAAAATATGAATTATATCTCATAGATTTGACAATTATGAGCTGTTTGTGAGAAATATGTGAGATAGACTTGATTATGAAAATATGAGGTATACCTGACAAATGAGGACATTATATCTGATATACTTGACAATTATGAGATGTATCTGAGAGAATATGAGACACATCTGACAGATCTTGCAAACATTAGGGGAATGCATGGGAAAATACAGCCTAATGGATTTAATACTTTAATAATCACAATATCCGATTCTGCAGAAATGTGTGATTGTGCAGCACCTGTGATTCAGCGATCATATCGGATCATATTCTGATGATCTGTGACGCTGTGTGTGTGTTCTGGTTCTCAGAGACGGATCGGCCGGGGTTCTGGCGAAGCGTCTGAAGGATTCGGCGGAGACGGTGGTCATCGGCGGCGGGTGTGTCGGGGTCAGTCTGGCGTATCATCTGGCCAAAGCCGGACAGAAAGACGTGGTGCTGCTGGAAAAGTCTGAGCTGACGGCCGGATCCACATGGCACGCGGTACGCACACGGGTCAGGGGTCAGAGGTCATCAGGAATCTAGATGTGGTGTAGTATTTTAGAAAACACTCCTGGCTGCAACAAACCACATAAACCTCTAAATGATGAAAGCCATTGAATAGTTACTCTGGGTTTTTTTATCATAAGGAGTTTGATGTAACTGTAACAGATGTGGGTTCACTCAGAAGTAGGGCTAGGTTTTGACACAAATTTCACGATTCGATTCGATTCTAATTCACAAGCTTGCGATTCGATTCGATTCAATTCAATTCGATATCGATTATTTTGGATATATATCAGGTACAGTACATGCCAAATTTTCTCAAGAAAAAAAATCTCTCAACTAATGCTGTAAAATATACACAAGAGTCAGTTGGTACTACATTACTATAAAATTGAAAGTTAAAATTGACTGATTTGTTAAAATTTAATTTAATGAAGTTTAAAATAATAAAGTTACAATTACATAATAATATTTTTACTTTGATTAATGTTTTTGAAATATAAACATAATGGTGGCTGTCATAAAAACGTGATGGATTTATTCAAACATAAATTAAACATTGAAGAACAGTAAAAATTAAAAATGAGAGTCGATTAATATCGAAATATCTATATTTTTTACCCAGCCCTACTCAGAAGTCGTCTTGATAAATGCTCATAAAATACAGATTGTTTCAAAGCAGCTTCACAGAGATAAACAGGAAAATACAGAATCAGTGATGTGATAAAATACGAGACAAATTCAGCTGTAAAGCAGCTTTAAAAAGACAATGTCAATATTCAGATCAGTTCAGTAACTGTGTAACGTTTATAAATTCTCAAACAAATAAAATTTCAATTATAAAGCAGCTCTAGAAAGACAGTGATGTCATTATTCAGATTAGTTCAGTCGTCCAAGTGCCGCTGCTCCATCTGTTTGAATGAGCAAAACTGTAAAAATAAAAGCATTTTCTGGCAAGTCAGCAATAGAATGTGGTTTCAAAAATGGAGATTCTATTGTTGAAATCAGATTAGAACTGTACATCTAGAACCGGATCAGCCTGAAGATTTCTGTGTGTTCTAGAATAAACAAACTCATATTAAGTGTTTGATTTCTATACTCCGTCTGCTCCTCTCAAACTGACTCGTCTGACCAAACCTTTAAGCCACTGTTAGTAATTAACCAGTATGACGGCTGTTCTGTCCATGGTTTTCTGCTGTAAGAAATTAAAAATCTTCCTGTAGCTTAGTAAGTAGATCATGGCGCTTGCAGTGCCGAAGTCATGGGTTTGATTCTCAGTGAATGCACGAACTGATAAATTGTACAGCTTGAATGCAATGTTTTAGTCACTTCTGATAAAAGCGTCTGCCAAATGCATGAATGTAAATGTAAAAAGCATGACAGCTGACAGTGAAAATGACTTGTTTTCAAGTCTCACTGGAGTATTTCAGGTTAAACAGGCTGAAATTTGACTTAAAATTATTGTCTGAGGTGATTGACGGTGTATGACAGAGGTTATGTTACTGTGTGCATGTGCATGAGTCTGAACGACGTGATGCTGACGCTGCTTTCATCCACAGGCAGGACTCACCACATACTATCATCCAGGCATTAATCTGAAGAAGATTCATTATTACAGCATTAAACTCTTCGAGCAGCTCGAGGCCGAGACGGGACAGGTGAGACACATCAATAAACATGTTTACTAGAGCTAGAGAGATTCATTGCAGGTGAGTTGCTCAGAATTTCGCTGTAATGAACTGCTGCAGCTCTGTGAGGCGTTTGCAGCTGCATTGAGTGTGTTGTGTGGTGTATTGATTGTGTGATTGTGGTGTGATTGTGTCGCAGGCCGTGGGCTTCCATCAGCCCGGCAGCATCAGACTGGCGTCCACTCCGGTCCGAGTCGACGAGCTCAAATATCAGATGACCAGAACACACTGGCACCCGACGCCACAGTTCCTCATCGGCCCCGAGAAGATCCAGCAGCTCTTCCCTCTGCTCAACATGGACAAGGTACAAACACGTTCAGACGCCCGAGGATGATGTCCAGACTGACACACATACTGTGTTTTAATGATGATATTTAATGGTATTTTAACGTTGAATTATTGTCTTTTTTTTCTTGTTGAAAAGCATCAATAAAAAGTGTTAGTATTTTAAACATAAACACTATAAACATGTATTTTAGTTTCTGTCACTCCACAACAAATCCTTTACATTTAACGGTATACAGAACAGAACAGGAATGAAAATATGTGACCCTGGACCACAAAACAAAAAAGTCATAAGGGTCAATTCTTTGAAATTGAGATACATCATGAATGATGCATCATCAGCAGCATCAAGCTGAATAAATATGATTTCCATTGATGTATGGTTTGTTAGGATAGGACAATATTTGGCCGAGATACAACTATTTGAAAATCTGGAATCTGAGGGAGCAAATGCATATTACTAATCAAAAATTAAGCAACATTTCTTCATGGAATATGATCTTTACTTAATATCCTCATGATTTTTGGCATAAAAGAAAAATGGATAATTTTGACCCATACAATGTATTGTTGGCTATTGCTACAAATATACCTGTGCTACTTATGAATGGTTTTGTGCTCCAGGGTCACATATGTGCGTAAAACAAACATAAATTATAGTGTAAACAACGTTTATTTAAAGCATGTTTTTATCCCTCATTTGGCACAAATCCAAATGTTTGCACTGATGTTAGTTGCAATACATAAACTACTTTGGAATATAAGTCACAGCATGTTTCATATGATTAAAAAACTACTTATATTCTTGAAAATACATGTGTTAAATTCGGTGAGGACAGCAGAACATCTGTGTGTGGATACTGAAGCTGCTTGTCTCTGTGTGTCAGGTGTTGACGGGTCTTTATAATCCGGGTGACGGTCACATCGACCCGTATTCTCTGACGATGGCTCTGGCAGCGGGAGCGCGAATGTACGGCGCTCAGATCTATTATCCTGCTTCAGTCACAGGCCTCACACCGACCGCCGACGGCAGATGGGACGTCCAGACGCCACACGGAACCATCCGAGCCAATCGCATCGTCAATGCCACAGGTTCGGCCACACCCACACGACAGACCACACCCCCACATGATAGACCACACCTGTTTGTTAGGCCACACCCACATACGCTAGACCACACCCACACAATAGACTACACCTGTTTGTTAGGCCACACCCCCATGTTAAACCACATAACACATGTTAGACCATGCCCTCACATTATAGGCCACACCCACATCTTAGACTACACCTCTTTGTTAGGCCACACCCACATATGCTAGACCACACCCACATGATAGACCACACCCGTGTGTTAAACCACACCCCACGTGTTAGATCATGCACTCACAATATAGACCACACCCACATCTTAGAACACACCGCACATTTGTTAGATTACACCCTCACCTAACAGACCATGCCCCCAATATGTAAAAACCACACATGATAGACCACACCTGTTTGTTAGGCCACACCCCCACATGTTAAACCACATAACACATGTTAGATCACGCCCTTACATGATAGACCACACCCACATCTTATACCACACCCCATATATATGATAGACCACACCTCCACATGTTAGGTCACACCCACATGTGTTAGGCCACACCCCTCACTGCGGTCTGAGGAGCATCTGCTCCCCGTTTATATTTTAGAGCTGCAGCTGTCGTTTTCAGCGGGAAGTAGTAAAGAATAGACATTTCAAAGTAAGAGTCAGCCTTTATTATATTTAAAAGTCCCACATTCTGCATTAAATATTTTTTTCTGAATATTATGGTATTTTTGTGACGCAATAAACTGTATCTGGTATTTAATTCAAGGTAAACTCTTGTATCTTCTCTCTGGGCCACCAGTCACAGGAAGGAAAGACTAAGAACGTGATTTATCATATTCAATTTATAGATTGTACTAATCTGACAGAATTTTGACATGGGTCCAGATCTTTCTGCAGGATTTGTTGTAATATTTTGTGCTGACGTTCTTATGGGAATGTGCTGAAGCAGCTTTGATAAGATGATCAGACACACATTGCACAGTCACACGGACCTAAAAGCCGATCGCTGACCTCTGACCTCTCCTATAGCAAACACACCTGATTGCGTCCCATAATCCGTCTCTGCTGCTGTTTTCATCCTGTGTCTCTGAAACGAGTGTGCTGAAGGTCATGTGCTCCTGATCCAGAGGTCAGATGCAGTCAACTCTGCTTCCTTTTCCTGTTTTCTCTGCTTGTGTGAGTCTGTTTAAACATGAGATCTGACTGAGAATGTTTCTGTGAACTGAATTGAGTAATAAAGAAGCAGAGTCAGATCTGAGTGTGTGTGTTTGTGTTTGTTTAGCTGATTTTGTGTTTGTTTAGCTGATTTTGGTCCAGATTTAATG
Organism: Sinocyclocheilus rhinocerous; assembly: GCF_001515625.1. Taxonomy (NCBI): domain Eukaryota; kingdom Metazoa; phylum Chordata; class Actinopteri; order Cypriniformes; family Cyprinidae; genus Sinocyclocheilus; species Sinocyclocheilus rhinocerous. The sequence continues at coordinate 208,128 of NW_015654933.1, forward strand.
CTTTTGGGGTTTTGGCCTTCTGCCCCGCTCACATGACCAGCCAATCAGCTCTCGCCAACAGTTCATCTCTCAGCCAATCATCAGAGGTCTCTCTCACACGCCTCAACTCAACCAGTTCTCACCAGAACTCTTCATTCGTTTTTTTCCCTCAAGCTGACCGAACAAAACTCTGACTTCAGTTATTTCTGTCAAGGAAGCCCATCAACTTCAGTGACTGACTCAGATATATTCTATTCTATTCTATTCAGTTTTATACTTTTCTTTAATATTATAATCTATTCTATTCTGTTTTATTCTGTACTATTCTATTCTGTTATCTATTCGCTTATAGTCTATTCTATATTGTTCTAATTTGTTCTATTTTATTCTAATCTATATTATGCTAATCAGTTCTATTCTATACTATTCTATTATGTTCTCTACTGTTGTTCTCATCTATTCTACTCTTTTCTATTCTATTCTAGTAAGTTCTACTCTGTTCTATACTTTTCTTTAATATAATCTATTCTATTTTATTCTGTACTATTTTATTCTATTCTATACTGTTATCTATTCACTTATAGTCTATTCTATATTATTCTAATTTGTTCTATTTGATTAAATTCTATATAATGCCAATGGGCTCTATTCTATTCTATACTATTCAATTGTGTTCTATACTGTTGTTCTAATCTATTCTACTCTTTTCTGTTCTATTCTAGTAGGTTCTACTCTGTTCTGTTCTATACTTTTCTTTAATATAATAATCTATTCTATTCTGTTTTATTCTGTACTATTCTATTCTATACTGTTATCTATTCGCTTATAGTCTATTCTATATTGTTCTATTTTATTCTAATCTATATTATGCTAATCAGTTCTATTCTATACTATTCTATTATGTTCTCTACTGTTGTTCTAATCTATTCTGCTCTTTTCTATTCTATTCTAGTAGGTTCTACTCTGTTCTGTTCTATACTTTTCTTTAATATAATCTATTCTATTCTGTTTTATTCTGTACTATTCTATTCTATACTGTTATCTATTCACTTATAGTCTATTCTATATTATTCTAATTTGTTCTATTTTATTCTAATCTATATTATGCTAATCAGTTCTATTCTATACTATTCTATTATGTTCTCTACTGTTGTTCTAATCTATTCTGCTCTTTTCTATTCTATTCTAGTAGGTTCTACTCTGTTCTGTTCTATACTTTTCTTTAATATAATCTATTCTATTCTGTTTTATTCTGTACTATTCTATTCTATACTGTTATCTATTCACTTATAGTCTATTCTATATTATTCTAATTTGTTCTATTTTATTCTAATCTATATTATGCTAATCAGTTCTATTCTATACTATTCTATTATGTTCTCTACTGTTGTTCTAATCTATTCTGCTCTTTTCTATTCTATTCTAGTAGGTTCTACTCTGTTCTGTTCTATACTTTTCTTTAATATAATCTATTCTATTCTGTTTTATTCTGTACTATTCTATTCTATACTGTTATCTATTCACTTATAGTCTATTCTATATTATTCTAATTTGTTCTATTTTATTCTAATCTATATTATGCTAATCAGTTCTATTCTATACTATTCTATTATGTTCTCTACTGTTGTTCTAATCTATTCTGCTCTTTTCTATTCTATTCTAGTAGGTTCTACTCTGTTCTGTTCTATACTTTTCTTTAATATAATCTATTCTATTCTGTTTTATTCTGTACTATTCTATTCTATACTGTTATCTATTCACTTATAGTCTATTCTATATTATTCTAATTTGTTCTATTTTATAAAATTCTATATAATGCCAATAGGCTCTATTCTATACTATTCAGTTCTATACTGTTGTTCTAATCTATTCTACTCTATTCTATTCTAGTAGGTTCTACTCTATTCTATTCAGTTATATTCTATTTTATTCTATTCTATTCAGTTCTATTTGGCTGTATTCAGAGAAATAGAGAGTATGAGCTGTTCGTTTGTCTCTCTCCTTGTGTTTGATTCAGTTTTTTCAGTGATCCATTGAGGTTAAAAGCATTTTTAACGGTTTTGGCTGTAAACGATGAATTTACATGAAGGACTACCTGTTTTACATGCAAAAGTCAAGTCAAGTCAAGTCACCTTTATTTATATAGCGCTTTTAACAATACAGATTGTGTCAAAGCAACTGAACAGCATTAATTAGGAAAATAGTCAAGAACATCTTGCTGTTGGAGAATAAAAGACTGTTATTGAAGTGACAGTCTCTGAGATTAAGTCTTTATATCTCGTTTTTAAGTGAATGAATCCTGTTTTAACATGTTTAGGTGGAGTTTGCAGTTTATTGTCTCTCTTAGTGTCATTTCTGACTCTTGCTGTAGCATGATGTTTATGAAGGGAACTCACACTCATGCTTCAGCGATGACGTCACCAGGTTCTGTCGGGTCAGAGCCACAGGTCTGGAATCAGTCAAACACACCAGGAGGTCAAAGGTCAGAGCTCACGGAATGCTTGCAGGAGGATCCAGTTACTGTGAACCCTGCCGACCTACAAACATGCCGTGAGCCGTGATTGGTGCCTCAAAAAACACCTCGACCAATCAGACGACATCTCACAGCACTACAGATGTGTGTGTTTGTTGCTCTGGCTGAACTAGTTCTGACACACACACACACACACACACACACACACACAGACAGCATAATTCAACAGACCAAATGAACACACTAAACAATGCTTTATTAAAAATGTCAAAATGCAAAAGGTGTGTTGGGGTTAGAAAATATCATTAGCTCAGTGTGTGTGTGTGTGTGTGTGTGTTGGGCTGCTGGAGGTTATTTCAGACTGATGGATCATGTTCTGTGTGATTATTTCAGGACATCTGCAGTGTTTGTGTGTCTCCTTTGCTCAGGAGTTCTTCTTAAAGGAACAGTTCACTTAAAAATAAAAATCTGCTGTAAATATTCTCACCTTCAGACCATCCGAGATTAGGATGAGTTTGTTTCTTCATCAGGTTTGTAGAATTGTCACCTGTAGCTTGTTTATTGAAGATTTATGAACTCGTATTTTAGTTAAAAGCGTCTTAATGCTGGATTAGTTTCAGCTTTTGTCTTCTCGGCCTGCTGTTCGGACCCTACGAGAAGGAGGAGAAGATGAAGCTGCAGGACTCGTGGATCAGAGACGGAGTTCCTCCAGGTCAGCACACGATCACAGAGAGCAGAGCACAGTGAAAGCACAGCACAGTCTGAGGCCAGCCAAACGCACAAGCACTCTTCTTCATGAGCATTTGAGTGTGCGGATAAAAACTAGAGTAGAGCGCCATCTGCTGTTAAAATCTAAGCTCAGAATCGATTCCAGAGAGAATAGCGATGCATTCGGAAGATCTCAGAATCCATCCACGAATCAATTCTGCATCTGATTTATTGTCACAGTCCTAGTCAGAAATAATCAGGTGTGTGTCGCAGGTTTCGGTAAGGAGCTGTTTGAGTCTGATCTGGACCGGATCATGGATCACGTGGAGAGGGCTATTGAGATGGTGCCGGTTCTGAAGAACGCTGACATCATCAACATCGTGTCCGGACCGATCACATACACACCTGACCTGCTGCCCATGATCGGACCGCACCAGGGAGCCAGAAACTACTGGACCGCCATCGGCTTCGGGTGAACACACACACACACACACACACACACACACACATATATACACACACACACACACACACACTCACCCTCACACAACACTCACACATACACACTCACACACACACACACACACACACACACATATATACAGTGCATTCAGTTCAATGTTGATTCAGTTCAGTTCAATAACTGTGATTTTGTTCAATATGACTCAATTCAATAACTGATTCAGTTCAATAAGGCAAGGTAAGGCAAGTTTATTTATACTGTATAGCACATTCATATGCTATATGCTATACCAGTGTGTTAGTATTCATACACATTGGTAATTCAAAGTGTTTTACATAAAAGGAATTAAAATAATCATAAAAAATAATCACAACAATAAAAACAAGGAATTTACAAACTTTTAAAATTAATTTAAAATGAATTAAAACAGTTAAGAATAGAAAATGTTTATACATAAAATAACAATAACTGTGATTCGGTTCAACACGATTCAGTTAAAAAACTGTAATTCAGTTCAATAACTGTTTCAATTCAATATGGTTCAGTTCAGTAAATGTGATTGCTGGTTCTACAACTCAGATGTGAATTTTTTAACTTTTGTGCTTTAAAAATGTAAGTTTTTTCATAAAGACTACAAATACATACTTATTTCATTTTGCTTTTTAATCAAAAACACTGAATTATCATGAATCATTGACCAGATTGATTAATGAATATAGATATGTACAGGTGATGAATTAGAATTATTTTAGAATTATAAATTTTTTGAATTAAACAGATTATAGAATACACATGTACAAATTATAGGATTATATTTTATTATAGAATTCGATTTATGCAGATTTTAGAATGCATATCTTAAGATGACAGAATTATACTTTATTACAGAATTAAATTTATGATTATAAAGATTATAGAATAAATAAATACAATTAGATTATAAATAAAATCAGATTATAGAATTAGAATTAGATTATAGAATTATAGAATTAATAAATAATAAAATATATATAAATTATAAAATGTATATATATATATATATATATATAATTTATTATTTATTAATTATAGTTATTATACAGATTATAGAAGACGCACATATTTCCTATTGTAACACATGAAAGGTAAATAATTGCTTCCACACATCATACCGTGGTGATGATTGACAGGTACGGTATCATTCACTCTGGAGGAGTGGGGAAGTTTCTGAGCGACTGGATCGTGAGCGGTGAACCTCCGTATGATCTGATCGAGTGCGACCCCAACCGCTACGCTCACTGGACCAGCGTCCCGTACCTGTGCGCCAAAGCCAGAGAGTCCTACGGCTTCAACAACGTCGGTGAGTGGCGTGACAGGAGGCGCGTGTGGACGCAAGAAAGAGCAGAGGTTGCGTTAGACTTTAGCTGCATCCCAAATGACGCACTATACACTATGTACTTACGCACTATGTACTCAACCATGTAGTGTATGAATTATATAAGGTTATTATGTCATTCATAATCGGAGTCTGATAGCCCCTCCCCCTTCGGTACGTAATTAAAGCTGCGACAGTGAAGTGCATGAAGTGTCCAACATTCCACACTTAGTTTTTTTTGGTTATTTAAGTGCACTTTTTATTTTTGGAATTTTCAGAGTGAATGCACTACTCGCACTATTCATACTACAAAACGTCATAGAATAGTGCATAAGTACGCGATTTGGGACGCACAGGGTTGTAAAAATTCCGTTATAATTTATTATTACTATTATAATATCACATTTAATTGCTTGTATTTTTGCTCACATTTTCATTTTTAATAATGAACCTACAGGACGAGCATGTATGTAGGCTTATGCATTTATTTATCGGAGTGTCTATTTGCATTAATCTCACCCAACAGTTCCAGTGGCATAGCTGGTAAAGCGAGTGCTTTTTAACGCAATCGACCCGAGTTCGAATCCGCCTTTTGGCTAACTTTTTCCCCTCGTTTTTTCAAATCTCGTATCACATTGGAAAAGCATTTATTTTCGATAAAAATGAAGGAAATAATCGAAAAGTTAAACAATTAAAGTATTGGGTAGGGTTATGGTGTAGGGAGGGCTTTATTGTCCCAAAAATGAGGCATTCATTTAATAACTTGAATTTAAATTATAATTTACACTCAATACGTTATTGTTGCATACCGTTTTATAATGTACTACAATACTGAGGTGCAGATAATTGCCACTATTTGCAATAAGTAGTATAAATAGCAGAAAATCCTGCTATTTTCACTTAGTGTAAATAGAATCCATTGCTATTTGCACTTAGAGCAAATAGCTGCTGCCTTTATTTATTTGTGAAGAGAACAGATGAACAGAGATTGTGCGTCACTTTTCATGTTCATCAACACACATCTCGCAGTGACAGCGAAGGCCACTAAAAACAAGAAAATATGCTAGAAACATAGATTTCTCGATTTTAATAGATTCTCATTTTTATGAACCAATATCGATTCTTAAATCCCAATCGATGCTGTTTTCAGTTGATGAATGAACTGTACATATATATAGTGCGCCTCCCATCCAATAAATTCAAATTCTATCAATTTTATTTGGAAATTCAAGCAATAAATACTGTTTAGGTGCTCTTTAATGTGGCGTGATCAGATCAAGCGAACTGATCATCTCTTTCGCTTTACTAGTGGATAATCGCAACATTTAATCGTTTGAAGTTAATAGTGTTCACCGTCTGTTTGATTACGTCATTAACTGCATGAATTTTACTGTACATTTCTGCCATATAGACATCAACTTGACATAGTCACCACTGATAAGCTACTACTAAATATAATGTAGAAACTTTAAAATAGAAACTTAAATTTTCCGTAGAGCTGCTTTGCAACGATTTGTATCGTGAGAAGCGCTATACAAATAAACTTGAATTGAATATTCACCTGTGCATAATCAAAGGCATAGCAAAAGACTGGTGACGGTTTTATTTTTGTTCTGGAGCTGATGATTCTGCTGCCACCAACTGGACAGGGTGGGAATTACAGTTATAAATTACAATAGATCTCCCTCAAAGTGACAGATGTGATGTGTGATGTGGACGATCTCTGCGCTCTGACTGGTTTCAGTGGGTTACCCGAAGGAGGAGCGCTTCGCGGGTCGCCCGACTAACCGGGTCAGCGGCGTCTATGAGCTGCTGAAGGACAGATGCTCCATGGGCTTCCACGCAGGATGGGAGCAGCCGCATTACTTCCACAAACCCGGAGACGACTCCGGATACAAGTGAGCATCAGAAAGCATTCACTAATGATGGAGATGAGATGAACACGCTTAACCTTCATCCTCCCCCTGAACGTTCTGAGGTGTGCAATTATTTTCAGGGAAACACACAGCAAACGTATTTGTATTTCCAGAGACAGACTCAGAGATAAATCATCTCTCTCTCTAATAACTTAGTTATTAGCTGCATTATTTTTCTAATAATTCAACGGCCCGGAGTCAATTGTTCCTTACTTAAACTAGCTGTTTTCTATGTGAATATGTGTTAAACTGTAATTTATTTCTGTGATGCGCAGCTGTATTTTCAGCATCATTACTCCAGTCTTCAGTGTCACATGATCTTCAGAAATCATTCTAATATGCTGATTTGCTGCTCAAGAAACATTTCTGATTATTATCAATGTTGAAAACAGTTGTGCTGCACGATATATTTGTGGAAACTGTGATACATTTTACTTTTCAGCATTCTTTGATGCATAGAAAGTTCAAAAGAACAGCATTTATTTGAAATAGACACCTTTTGCAACATTATAAATGTTTTTACTCTCACTTTTGATCAATTTAAAGCGTCTTAAATGAATAAAACTAATAATTTAAAAAAAAAAAAAAAATGTTACTGACCCCAAATGTTTTACATTAGTGTAAGTAATGCTATAATGAAGTGAAATGTGCTGCTCTGATTGGAGGATTGTGAGTGCGTGTCTCTCTCGGGTCCTGTGTGCAGACCCAGCTTCAGAAGGACTAACTGGTTCGGGCCGGTCGGCCGCGAGTGTAAACTGGTGATGGAGGGTGTGGGTGTGATTGACCTTTCACCTTTTGGGAAGATCATCGTGAAAGGAGAAGATTCACACCGGCTGCTCGACCGGCTGTTCGCCAACACACTGCCAAAGGTGAGAGAAACAGGACAAGACCACCACAGTAATATGTGCTACAGTATGTTTGAGTGAAATATTACAGACAACCTGATGATCTGGACCAGAGGTTTATGACAGCAGAATATGTGTGTGTGTGTGTGTGTGTGTGTGTGTGAGAGAGAGAGTGTGTGAGAGAGTGTGTGTGTGTGAGAGAGAGTGTGTGTGTGTGAGCGTGAGTGTGTGAGAGAGTGTGTATGTGTGTGTGTGAGTGAGAGAGTGTGTGTGTGTGTGTGCTGAATGCTGATTGAATCATGGTGATCTGTTTCTCAGGTGGGTCAAACCAACATTAGTCATATGCTGACCCCACGGGGGCGTGTCTACGCTGAGGTCACGGTTACCCAGACTGCACCTGGAGAGTTTCTGCTCATCACAGGCTCCGGATCAGAGCTGCACGATCTGCGGTGCGTCTCACACACACACACACACACACACACAACCACCCACCAGTAACTATTACTACAATCTTGAGAGCTGAAGGAGCCAGTGTGTGTAATGTGAGTAATCATACTCTAACCCACACACACACACACACGTGGCGCCCCCTTCTGGATGAAAGTGAATTGACCTGCAGCACTAACAGATGTAGCTGTGAATAAGTCAGTCTTCACTAGTGCTGGAGCTGAAGCCTGTTAAAGTTCAGCGTTTGAGCTCCAGGCACGAATGAGTTATCAGATCATGTGTGAAAACATCTCTAAACCAGCTACAACACATTAGCAGCTGCCTCAAACACCGCATCACATTTCCATCACAGTTTATTTCATCTGCTTACACACAAAATCTTCACTTGTGACACAGTTTCTGAAAGCTGACACTCAAACAGCAGAAGCACACACCAAATCTACAAAACCATTCACTAATTCTCAGCCTTTGACTCAGTTTTCAATTTCATAAAACACTTTTTGTAAAACACAACACACAATTCTCTGTAACACACACACATCTAACAGGAATTAATATTATGGCAAATGTGTTTGCTTTTGAGATGTGTTTGTGATATTTTTAATGCAGTGTTTCATTTTGCAAGAGATGTGAGGCTTTTTGTGTGTGTGATTCTTGGATGTGTGTGTGTTTCTGTGTGTCTCAGGTGGATCGAGCGCGAGGTGTGTGACGGTGGGTACGCTGTGAGTGTGTGTAATGTGACGGATGAGCTCGGTGTTCTGGGCGTCGCCGGGCCGAAGTCACGGGCGGTTCTTCAGAAGCTGACAGATGAAGACATGAGTGACACGGCCTTCAGATTCCTGCACTGCAGATCCATGCAGCTCGCCGGTGTTCCCCTCCGCGCCATACGCATATCCTACACAGGTGACGCTGACCGCTACACGCTAGTCATGCCAATCGACAGGACGCATGCAGATGAGCGGCTGTCCTCATACCCTTTTGTGTGTGTGTTTCTGTGTGTGTGTGTGTGTGTGTGTGTTTGTGTGTGTGTGTGTGTGTGTGTGTGTATCTCTGTGTATGTGTGTGTGTGTGTGTGTGTGTGTGTGTGTGTCTTTTGTTTTCAGATGAACTGCGACACGAATCCTTTAGAAGCCGGTTTGGACTATTTCATCAAACTCAGTAAGGTAATAATAAACAGCAGCAGTGTGTGTGAGTGAGATGTTGTTAGTGGTTTGGAGCTCTCTCTCTCTCTCTGGCAGCCTGCAGAGTTCATCGGTAAACAGGCTCTGCTGGAGATCAAGGCTCAGGGTTTGAGCCGGCGGCTGGCGTTCCTCACGCTGCACACAGACGACATCGACCCGGAGGGGAACGAGAGCGTCTGGCACGACGGAGAGGTGAAGCTAACACAACACAACGAGCTGTGTGTGAAAGATCTTATCAAATCAGCCCACACGAAAGAGTTTCAGTGTGTGTGTTACCAAAGAAACAAGAGATGTCAGCTCAGAGTGACTTCTGTTTCTGACGGAAGCTTGTTTCCGACACTGAATAAAAAATAAAAAAGGAATTTACTTTTTTTCCCTCACAATTCAAGTTTATATCTCATAATTCTGACTTTTTTTCTCTTAACTCTGAATTCAGAATTGCAAGATAGAATCTCAGAATTGTGAGAAAAGTTTTTTATTTTTTATTCCTTTGCAAAAAAAGCTTGTCACAATTCTCACTATTCTGATGTTTTCTCAAAATTGTGAGCTTATATCTTGCAATTCTGATTTTTAGTTTTTATCTCAGAATTCTGAGTTTATATTTCATAATTCTAACTTTTTTCTTTTTTTCTAAATTTATATCTCACAATTCTGACTTTTGTTTCTCAGAACTGCTTAAGAAAAAAGAAGTCCAAATTCTGAGACGATAAATTGGCTTTTTTTCCATGGTGGAAACAAGCTTGCAATTCTGACTTTTTCTTTCTCCTAATTGAGATATAAACTGAAATTGGTAATATGTGAGCCTGGAGCACAAAAGCAGTCATAAGCAGCACAGGTATATTTGTAGAAATAGCCAACAATACATTGTATGGGTCAAAATTATAAATGTTTCTTTTATGCCAAAAATCATCAGGATATTAAGTAAAGATCATGTTCCATTTGTTTGTTGTTGAAAATTAGTTTTAGCATTATGGAGTAGAAATCTACCCTCCATTGCTCGTCTAGTAGCATATTCATGTGACCAAACATTAGATTGTAATTGATTATACTGATCCAATGGAGTTTTAACCTCGCTGCCTTATTTTGTACCAACTGGAGTTTCCTCAAATCCTTTTTGTAGCATTGGCCCCAGTGTTGCCAGATTGGAAATGTCCAAGTATCGTACCAGAAGCTCAAAATTATCATATTTGGAAGAAAATTACCGTACACGAGTAAAAACGTACAGAATTCAGCTATTTATCTACTAGACTAGAACAACAACTTTTTGACACAACCTTCAAATTACCACAATAAATAAATAACTATGCTAGGGCCTTATGAAATACGTTTTATTTTTTCCCAAATTCCATTTTTTTTTAAAATTCCAAATTTAAATTTTTATGGATTCTGTTTTTTTTTCCATTTAAATTTTTCTGGACTCCTTTTTAAATGGTTAAAATTTAGAAATTACGCATTGTGTATTTTAATTTTTCTGGTTATCGAATGGGCATAACACATTAATTTAATTTATCTTTTAATTAATGAAAATTAAACAAATTTTTTTTTTTGGCAAACAAAGGGGATTTACAATTAAAATTAAAACATGGGATTGGCCCATATAATCTGACAATAGTCCGGCTGTGTGAAGAAGAGAGTGTCCAATATTATTTTCATTATATCAAACGTGAAATATTGTCTACATCTCCTTACAGCTACCACCCTTCCCATTCTCTTCACTGTGTTCTCAATATGCTTTGACCATCACAATTTATTATCCAGGGTGATACCCAATACTTTTGCTTCCTTAACTTGCTGGATAAGTGTTGTATTTATATATAATTTCAGCTCTGGTTTGGACCGTAGAGAATAATTAGACCCAAATATTTTACTCTTTGTTTTAGATGTAGGCTATTTAGTATCAACTTGTTTTCAAAAATCCACTTTTCTATACTCTCCAACTCTTCATTCAAAATAGCCATCAATTCAACCGACGTTTGTGCAGATGCATAAACTGTTGTATCGTCTGCATACATTGTTAATTTAGCACTTCTTAATACCAGATATAAATCATTTGTGAAAATAGAATACAAAAGTGGTCCTAAACCGCTCCCTTGTGGAACTCCACATTCAATTCCTCTTCTGTCTGAGTAACTTCCGTTAATAAAAAACTCTCTGTGATTTGTTATCCGAATAACCTTCCATCCAAGCAATTACTGATGGTCTAAATCTATAACTCTCCAATTTTTCCAAAAGAAGCTTATGATCAATAAGGTCAAATGCAGCTGTAAAATCTAATAAGACTGCTCCACATATCCTTTTTTTTTTATCCAACCCTCGATACCAATCATTTGTGCTAAAGCTGTACATGTGGAGTGTCCTTTTCTAAAAGCATGCTGATAATTTGATATCAGATTATTCTGTGACACATAATCCTGTATTTGACAATATACTGCCTTCTCTAGGATCTTACTTAACACTGGTAACACACTCAACGGGCTGCTATTAGAGCCACTAAATTGTATTTTTCTATCTTTAGTCAAAGGCATGATTTTAGCTTCCTTCCAGGCCTCTGGAAATACTGATTGCTTAAGACTCATATTAAAAATATGACGTATTGAACCAGACACATAATCTACAGCTAATCGGATCAGATTATCATGTATATTATCTATCCCTGGTTGTTTTTATAATATTGTTTCTTTTTCTTTTTATTAAGACCTGTGACATAATTTCTCAATTTACACTATTTCTGTCTATCTTGTTACACTACCAGTTTTTCTTGCTGTTCTGAAAGCCTCGTCTCTCTGAGCCATATAGTCCTTTAGTTCGCTATCAATCCAGGATGCTCTACAATCCTTGATTCTTAAAAACGACACCATTATTGGGCGAGGCCGACTCCAGATTTCATCCTGTACTTTAAGAGCTTTTCCAACTCGTTGAACTTTCTGTATACCGATGTTGAGTGGGTCCAAATCCAATTTATTCTTAAAAAGTCTGATCCCTTTTCGTTCTCAGCTTCAGGAATTCCATCATCCATCGTTTTCCCATCTATCACCAACATCGATTCCGCCAGTTTATGTATGTCGTCTTCATTTGATTTACAATTAGACGACAAACTTACACTTGATGCTTTTAAATTGTCCACCTCCTTTTGTGTAAATTGGAGGCTAACTTTCAACTCCTGCAGCTCTTTCCAAATAGCGTCCATTCTGTTTCCATAAAGGTGTACATACAAACCTTAAAGTTGCTTTCTTGTTGTTGCAACAGTTCTTTATAGAAGGCTTTCTGCTGCTCCATCAGTTCACCAAAGCACCTGTTCATGTGTGATGTACTGTCCAGAGTCTTTCTCTTTATCCTTACGACCAGCCGTGCTTTCCCACCGGCAACCGGTATACTTGTGCTGTGTTATACTTTACTTCACTCCGCTGTGCTTCAAATCGATCATTTAAGAAAACGGTTTATTTCTGTGTTTTGCAGTAAGCCGCGTTCTGTGATCTTTTGATCACAGAAAAGAAACAAAACGGTCATTTGTAATTTGCATTCACAGCGTGAAGCGGCAGCCAATCACGTGGGGAAAAAAAATTTTTTTTCATGAAGATATTTTGTAAACCTCCTACCGTAAATATATCAAAACTTAATGTTTGATTAGTAATATGCATTGCTAAGAACTTAATTTGGACAACTTTAAAGATGATTTTCTCAATATTTAGATTTTTTTGCACCCTCAGATTCTAGATTTTCAAATATTGTCCTATCCTAACAAACCATACATCAATGGAAAGCTCATTTATTCAGCTTTCAGATGATGCATAAATCTCAATTTCACAAAATTGACCCTTATGACTGGTTTTGTGCTCCAGGGTCACATATATGATCACCTCTTTTCCTTTAATTTAGTGTGTCACTCATATTACTTTTCTCATTTAATTTCATTTTAACTAATTTATTATTTTCTTCAATTTTAATTTTTTAATTTTTATTCTTAATTTTTATGAACTTTTTTTTTTTTTTTAATTTTTTTGAACTTTTTTTTTTTTTTTAATTTTTTTGAACTTTTTTTTTTTTTTTAATTTTTTTGAACTTTTTTTTTTTTTTTGTATAATTTCTCAAATATATATTTTTGTATTGTTCTGTAAAACCGTGTGTTGTCTGGAGGTGGTGGGGAACACGACGTCAGGGTCGTACAGCTACAGCACACAGCAGAGCCTGGCATTCTCTTACCTGCCCCTGCACCTGACTCACGCCGGTCAGACGGTGGAAGTGGAGCTTCTGGGTCAGAAATACCTGGCCACGGTCACTCCGGAGCCGCTGGTCCTCACAGAACCCGCCAGAACCCGCCTGCAGAAGAAGCAGCGCAGCGTCTGACCATCATGAGCTCAATCAGTTTCATCAAACACACTCAGAACAGGATATAAATCAGCTGTAAGCTACACATTGAGCTAAATGTGCCAGAATATGGAAATGTATAAGTTAAAAGTCTATGTTAAAAATCTTTTAAACTGAAAACTGTGAAGATTTGCTGCTGAAACATCATGTCTTAATGTCCAGCTTCTGTGAATTATTTCCAGTCATGTTGAACTCTGACAGTGTTTTAGACGTGTGTGTTCGTGAGGGATCAGATTAACTGACGAGTCTTACAAAGAGCCAGAGAAGAACCCTAATAAAGCACAATCTCAGTATTACAGATTCCAATAGAATTCTATAATAATGACCTGATTATTCCTGTATCTCTGTACTGTTTGTTTTCATTGCGAATAAACACACTCTGACAGCTTTAATCATATAAGTAAGTGTTTTAAAAGTGTAGATTCATATTTATATGTTGACAAACGTTTGTTTATCCTCCTGAGACCCTGCGTCCTCCTGGTATGAGGACAGTTTTAATCTGGATGTCCTGTAAACTAAAGGCTTTTCAGTTTTTCAAAGTTTCATCATGACCGCTCCCTCTGCTTGGTCTTCAAAGATGACTGACATTCATTTAGTGATCAAATGTAACACTCAGGGAAATATGATAATATTTTGTAATTATCATTTAAATCTGACTAATTTTTAAACTGTCTGTCATAAATCAACATCTCAGGAAAATGTTATGGGGTTTCAAATCAAAATATGACTTTCATACATGTCCTCAGATGAGGACACCGGGACTAAAAGCATGTT
>NW_015654933.1:223858-231421 GCF_001515625.1 Sinocyclocheilus rhinocerous
ATTACACTTCTTTTTTCATTACATGTTGCCCCAAAAACACATTAATATGCAAATTAGATACAGTTTATAGATACATATTATATAATGGGAAAACCCGTTTATGGCAATTTTACACACATTTTGCGTAAAGAAAAATGTTATATCAAATCAACGTTATAACATAGTTGAGAATCATCTATCACTACAGCAAAAGATGGAAATAACTGACTTAAAACCATTTTAGCTGCTGAGAATACTAGTGTTCTGATCATTTTGGCCAGGACTGTACCAGAGTGACCTGCTGCAGGATTACCGTGGTATATGTGATCAGTGTGTGTTGGTGCTGTGTAAGCGTGTTCTGTGTGTGTGTGTATAACGTGATGAATACACAACATGTGTGTGTGTGTGTGTGTGAGTGAGTGTGTGAGTGTCTGTGAGAGTGAGTGTGCGTGTGTGTGTGTGTGTGTGTGAGTGAGTGAGTTTACACACACACACAATAAAAACATTGTTTTCTCTACAATAAAAACATACTGCAAGTTTCAGAACTCAATACTAGTGTAAAATATGAATTATTATTTTCTACCCTGGCCAAAAAGTGAGATGAAATGTAAATCAGTGAGATCTTTCTAACAGTAGAGCAGATACTGACATAAAATGATCTGAATATCAGCGGTCGCTCTATATCTCCAGTAATCTGTCTCAGTAAGATGAGATAGAATCAAGTAAAGCTGAGCTGCTTCAGTCCAGTAAGAGTTCATCTGGAGATATTACTGCAGTTATTCTGACGCTTACTTGATAAAAACCAGTCAAGATTTGACAGCAGAAAGACACGAGAGCTTTTACTGGATAAAACACTCTAAACTCTCAATCAGAGACAGAAGACATGAGGAGATGAAACGGGTTTAACAGCAGAGTTTGATCATCCTGATCATTTAGAGGCTTTAGCAAAATGATACAGCAGCATAATGTTAAAATACTTCTATGGTGTTGTTGATTGTTCATCATGAGCTGTGTGAAGATGAGTAAATGAATTGACAACATTCCCTTTTAGCAAATAAAGCCACTGATTGTATGTAGATTGAGTTTGTCGTGTTGATTGAACAGATTGAGGATGTTTCCCAGCGAGACGCATCAGATGCTGTGTTTTCTGTCTGGACTCTATGTATTTTAGTTAAAAACGTCTTAATGCTGGATTAGTTTCAGCTCTTGTCTTCTCCAGATGTTAACTGATGGACTGGAGTGCTGTGGATTACTTGTGGATTATTGTGATGTTTTTATCAGCTGTTTGGACTCTCATTCTGACGGCACCCATTCACTGCAGAGCATCCATTGCTGAGACACTGATGCAGTGCTACATTTCTACAAACCTGATGAAGAAACAAACTCATCCTGATCTCAGATGATCATGTGAGCACTTTTTCAGCTCATTTCTAGCATGATTTCTCTGGTCAGACTCTGAATCTGAATCAGGCTTGATGTGATGAAGCTCCAGTGACGTCGCTCCTCTCACGATCAGTTCTGGTCAGTCGACTCACAAAATGTCTTCATCCGTCTTCACTGTAGAGACGGAGAACAGATTGAAAAGCCATTAGAGAGGAGGAGACGGCACAGGACTGCAGCTCACTTCCTGTAATCAGACCCTCCCCGTCCTCTGCACTTCCTGTGCCTGTGGAATGCTGCTCTGTGATTGGCTGGAGCAGAAGTTCAGTGTCTCAGTCTCTCTCTGTTTCTATCTGAGCCTTAATGTTTAAAACAAGAACAAATCAGGGCTGTACAGTGCGACATATATATACTGACAGCTATTAAAATCTGGTCTGTGCGATGAATAAATTTACCACTGTAGCACGCGTGCGATACAGTTTTGCATGTTCATAACACAGCCGCTTAATAGTGTGAAGTGATTTCGTTGTGCTTGTTTGTGTGTGTGAGGTTGATTATACTTGGTAGTTAGGGGTGTGCGATATGACGATTTTTGAACGTCTCCACGATCTGCTTTTGAAGAAATATCGTTGTTTCGTGCTACAGCGCACATTCTATCAGCGGCAGTTCTGGCGCCTCCCTCCGTCTCAATATAATGTACAACGCCACTATATATGGACGCTGACACAGTTTTCATGATTTTGGCTCTGTGTGCCACCAGAATAGAATTAAAATGAAACAATGAAGATGACATTGAAGTGCAGACTTTAAGCTTTAATTCAAGGGGTTGAACAAAAATATAACATAAAATGCTTGGAATTACAACCATTTTTATACACCGTCCCCCCATTTTCAGAGGCTCAAATGTAATTGAACAAATAAATATGATCATAAATAAAATGTTCATTTTTAATATTTTGAGAATCCTTTGCAGGCGATGACTGCCTTACGTTTGGAGCTCATGGAGATCAGCAGAGACTGGGTTTATGAAGGGAATAACGAAGGAATAGCCCACATCTGTCCACGAAACAGCTTTTGAGTCAACTGTTCAGTTACTGTTTTGGTCAACAGCTAAAATAATAAAAAATGTGCCTGTGTCCAAATATACAGTATATGGACCTGACTCTATCTGTCAGTGGGCTGAGAAAAATAATCTTGTTTTGCTTTTAAATTGACTTTATTTTTCATTCCCCATTGACAGATATTTGCTCTTGTTTTGATGATAAACTCACTTATTTTTTGATTCATTTCTCAGACTCAACTTGTCAACTGTATGTTGATCTTAGGAAAATACTGAGGAAGAGCAACAGATTTTGCAGTGTTCAGAATATTTCCAGTGTTCTTGTGTCATCAGATGTGAAGCGGTCAGAGACTCCAGACGTTCCTGAGCTCTTCAGACGCTTCAGTCTCGCGCCGCTGCAGCTGTCTCTTGCTCAGATGAAGGTGGTCATTTTGTGTGATTTGACTGAGGAACTCTGGGAAAGCGCTGGAGGTGTTTGTGTGTCCCGTTACACGTGAACATTAACGGATGGGTTAACGAGGGTCGTGTGTGTGTGTGTGTGACTGTGTGTGTGTGTGTGCGTGTGTGAGTGTGTGTAAGTGTGTCACAGGAAACACCTCCAGCCGCCCTGCAGATATGGTGGGCGTGACCTTTGACCTTTGATCTGATATCAGTGAGGTCCTGACAGCTGCAGATCTGACTCTCTCTGTCTTCTCCTCTCACTCGTCCATCTGCTCTGTCTTCCAGCTTTCTCTCCTTCTGTTTTTCCATCACACACTCTGCCAGTTGTTCTCAGAACAGCCTTTACTGTGGTAAAATCACTGTAAATCTGCCTCATCTTACTGTAGCAGATCGTCCTGATGTCTCTTCATCTCATGCATTATCTTTCTTCTGTGGAACACAAAAGGAGATATTTAGAGAAATGTCTAAGTAACCAAGAAAATATTCTTTGAATACATTTTTTTCTTGGTTGTACAAACATTTAGGGAACATTTAATTTCATAATTTTGCAAACAATATAGGAATGTTACTGAAACAACTAGTAACATTTAAATTTCCAGCTAGAATGTTTCAGACATGTCTTGGTGGTTTTTGTTTCCAAACAATGAGCGCTGGGGGTCCAGTGCTGTTTGGGAGGAAAAATTGTATTTCAATGCTTTTTGGTTCACTTGCAAATGTGTTGCGTTCCCTTGAGAACCAATGCCAAACTTTTGTGATAAACGAATGATATGAGGTGGGAAGAAAGTCTTATGTTTCAGTTTGCAAGTGAATGCAAAATTAATTTCGGGGGAATGCAATAGAACGCAACATTTTTGCAAAAAAGCAAATGTTTCTGTGAGCAAACGCAAAGTTTCTCAGGGGACTGCAGTACTTTAGGAAGACAACACAAATGCTTTTTGAGAGAATGCAAGGTTTCTCAGGGAAAAGCATCATGTTCACTAACAAAAGTATTGTTTTCCTCCAAAATTAACTTTGCATTTGTGTGTGATACATTTGTAAGTAATACTTTTTGCAAGCGCAAATGCAAATGTATCGCACACAAATGCAAAGTTTCTTGGGGGAACGCAATATTTTGGCAAGAGAACCCAAAGATTCCTAACGGAACACAGTACTTTTGCAAGAAAACTCTATTGTTTTCTAGTATTTTTTTCCACCAACATGTCCCTCCAGCATTCTTCAGAATATCTTCTGGTGTTCCTAGATTAACCTCTCCGTCTAACCGTCTCATTGGACCAGATTAAACTGAGAACAAATGGAGTGAAGGCCTGGGTGATCTTACACGCGTGTCCTCCAGACGTCTCAGGAATGTGAGGATGAGACCGTGAGCAGCAGACGGCTCTTATTTCTTCAGCTGACGGGATGATCTGGGATCAGTGCTGAAGAATGTGTGCCGTCTGAGAGCTCACAGAAAGCTGCTGGAGAAAACTAGCTCTTCATGTCCTCGAGAGAGAAGCTGATATGGAAGCGTGTTTCCAAAACGGGATAAAAAAAGAAAAAAAGGTCATTTTGACATTTCATCTCACAATTCAGTTCTGCATTTTTTTGCACTTCTGACTTTTAATTCTGAGAAAAGAATTGTGAGATATTAACTCTAACTCTAAAAAATGCTCTAAGAACATTCTGCTAACATTATAAATAAAACTCTTCCATGTCCTTGAGAGAGATACAGATATGGAAGCATGTTTCCATCACAGGATATAAAAATTAAAACTGTAATTGCGACTTTTTACGACAATTCTATTCTATTCTATTTATATCTCTCAATTCTCACTTTTTTCTCATGATTCTGAGAAAATAATTATTAATGAGTTATTCTAAGATTCACATTTAGCAAAAATATGTTCTAACGTTTTGCTAATGTTAAGTTATGAAAATGTTATTTCCTGAATGTTCTCAGTTTCAGTGTTAAAGATAACCAAGAAAATATTCTTTAAAATCTTTTTTTCTTGGTTGTACAAACATTAAGGGAACATTTCATTTAATAATTTTGCAAACATTATAGAAATGTTACGTTTGAATGTTCTCTAAACGTTCTGAAACAAGAAGTAACATTTACATTTCCAGCTAAAATGTTTCAGAAATAGAATGTTACATGAATGATGCATAAATAACGTTATTGTGTTAACATTTTGAGAATATTATTAAAGATCAAAATATTTTGAATGGATGCTCTATTAACATTTCTGAAAGAGCTTTTGTTCATAACGTTGAGAGAACATAAAATCAGAATCACGACATTGTTAATAAAAGATCGCAATTACTTTTTAAAAAATGTTATTCCGTGGCAGGAACAAAAAACATAATTGCGAGATGAAAAACTCAGAATTCTGTAACAGTAATAATAATAATAATTATATTATTTATTTCAAGCGCAGGTCAGTTTAATCTGTAAATAGGCTGTTGTAGTTTAGTCTTTGTTTACTTAGTTAAGCAGCCCATTACTCATCGCTCAAAGTATACTAAAGGACATCATTATTATCTATTGTAATGTTACAGTAATTTAACAGACTAATGATCATATCGTTTTATAATAGGTTCAGAGGGAGCTAGGGCAGACAACACAACCCTTACGAAAATTAACCATGATTTTACTATAAATACAAAGACAATGGTTACTATTGTTAAACCACAAATGAACCATGGTTTTACTACACTAACCATAGTTTAACCATGGAATTTGTAGTAAAACTAAATACGACATAGGGTTGTGTTTCAGAGTTTGTTATGAATATGAATATATAAAAAAATGGCAAACTGCAAATTGAATGATTATGAATATGATTTGAAATAGTGATGTAGAATCGTTAGTACTGAAAAATAAATATATTCATATTAAAATTTTTGTATTTTTAAATACAACATTGAATTATTGAACATTTACACATTTTTGAACAATTACATTTTATGTATTTTCTTATTAACTAGTAAAACTACACATTCTGATCCATTATGTTTTAAGCAGCGCATTGGTAGTTAGTATGCTGCACTTGAAGAAAAGTCTACAATATAGGGCACAATACTGTGTTCATTTAAAGGAATGTTCTGTATCGTTTTTTTTACACGAATTTAAAATATGTTGTGTTTTTACTTAACAGATAATGTCCTGGCAGAAAATTACCAGTACCTTTTCCATTTTTCTGCATATTTTTGCATATTTTTAAACTGATCAACAAGTGCAGGTACAAACTGATAACAAGGCGTGTTATCATAAATGAACAATTATTATTGAACAATTGCAACTAGCAACTTAATTTGCGTGATGTGTGTATTGCTAGACACCTTTGGTTTCCTCTTTTTGTTTAATTTAGAGGGAAAATGTGTGCCTTTTTATAATTCGAGTCACAGTTGCTAAAAGTTGCCAAATAAATGTTTTAAATAGCTACATTTGTTGCTATAGGTGCTTTTGGAAGAAAAGGTTGCTAGGGTAGTCTGCTAAATCTAGCAACAAAATTGCTAAATTGTGTCCCTGGAGCACAAAAGCAGTGTTAAGTCGCTGGGGTATATTTGTAGCAATAACCACAAGGCGTGTTATCATAAATGAACAATTATTATTGAACAATTGCAACTAGCAACTTAATTTGCGTGATGTGTGTATTGCTAGACACCTTTGGTTTCCTCTTTTTGTGTAATTTAGAGGGAAAATGTGTGCCTTTTTATAATTCGAGTCACAGTTGCTAAAAGTTGCCAAATAAATTTTTTAAATAGCTACATTTGTTGCTATAGGTGCTTTTGGAAGAAAAGGTTGCTAGGGTAGTCTGCTAAATCTAGCAACAAAATTGCTAAATTGTGTCCCTGGAGCACAAAAGCAGTGTTAAGTCGCTGGGGTATATTTGTAGCAATAACCAACATTGTACATGCATTGTATGGGTCAAAATTATCAATTTTTCTTTTATGCCAAAAATCATTAGGATATTAAAGGGGTCATATGATGTAATCTCGCTACCAATGCTGATTTAGGCCCCGTCCACACGGAGACGCGTTAAGCTGTATACGCATACATTTTGTATCGTATAGGCGTTTCGTCCACACAGATCCGGCGTTTTGGGAGCGTGAATCCGATATTGTGGACAGCGAATCCGTATATTTTATGAAACGATAACGTCATCCGCCCACTTCTCGCCGCTAGTCAGACACCGCTACGTCACGTAACAGCAACAAAAACATGAACAAACACTGAACGATTGTCTTTTTATTAACTAACATTAACACCGATTAATAAATGTATTGTTCCATGTTCGTTAGTATACCGCGCGCAGTCCAAGTCTTCTTCTCCGTCTTTAGTGTATCTCTGTGGCAGACTTACAGCGCCATATGCTGGTCTGGCATGAATACTACATCGTTTTGTGTCGGTTTCGTGGTTTCGTGTGGATGCAGCTATTGCTTGAGATGAGGGGAAAATAAAGATCGGATCGGGAATTCGTGGATACGTGTGGACGTAGCCTTAATCTAAATTAGCTCATATCACGTCAAACCGTGCAAATTATTATTATTGTTATACTTTATTCTCAAACTGTTAATGTTAACAACATCAGCATTGTGTGACTATGAGTATAGTGTGTATAAGCGAGTAGATTTCAATTTCTGTACAGTCTAATCTCTAATTGTCATACCACTCGAATTTCATATTAAGAAATTCTTTTAACCCAAAAAGCTAATTATGCTCC
>NW_015654933.1:231548-232802 GCF_001515625.1 Sinocyclocheilus rhinocerous
ATATTGTCATCTGAACAAGTAAGTAACAAGTCTGCCACGTTTGTTCTGACCAACTGAGGAAAAAAGCATTACAATAAATCGCGCTACCAATGGTGATTTAATCTAAATTAGCTCATATCACATCAAACCGTGCAAATTATTATTATTGTTATACTTTATTCTCAAACTGTTAATGTTAACAACATCAGCATTGTGTGACTATGAGTATAGTGTGTATAAGCGAGTAGATTTCAATTTCTGTACAGTCTAATCTCTAATTGTCATACCACTCGAATTTCATATTAAGAAATTCTTTGAACCCAAAAAGCAAATTATGCTCCCTTCCAACTGGTTGTCTTGTAAGGCGATAATTTCGAACACTGGCTGGTTATGTATTTGCTCATATATTGATTTCGGATCATTTTTAACCAAAAAAAGTTACGGATTGCAGCTTTAAGTAAAGATCATGTTCCATGAAGATATTTAGTACATTTTCTACCTTCATTTTTGATCATATGCATAGCTAAGGACTTAATTTGGACAACTTTAAAGGCGATTTTCTCAATATTTTGATGTTTTTACACCCTCAGATTCCAGATTTTCAAATATTGTCCTATCCTAACAAACCATACATCAATGTTAAGCTCATTTATTCAGCTTTCAGATGATGTATAATTCTCAATTTCGAAAAATTTATCCTTATGACTGGTTTTGTGCTCCAGGGTCACATATTAGCAATTTTGTTGCTAGATTTATCAACTTTTCAGACAGGCAACACAGCTGTTAACCCGCGTGGAAGCGCCGCTGTGTTGCCTTGGTGACGGTGGCGCGAGAGAGAGAGAGAGAGAGAGAGAGAGAGAGAGAGAGAGAGAGAGTCGGTGAATGAGTCTGTGAAAGAGAGAGAGAGTCGGTGAATAAGTCTGTGAGATCGGTTTAACGGAATCCTTCGCTCTCTGATGTTTGGACAAATCGCCGACTTTCTTTCGCGGGAGTGTCCGGTTGAGGAGCGCGCGAGGGTGAGTAGCTTTTGTTCTCGCAGATTTACCTCAGATTTCTGCATTTACCGCACTTTCACCTCACTTTCACCTCAGATTAACGGAAATACATCAGATTAATCGTGTTTAGAGCAGCTCTCCGCTCAGAAAGCTGCTCGTTTGAATCGGTTTTCGGTCTTTTATCGTCGGTGTTTCCAGATTCAGAACGGAAAGTCGTGGCAGGAGAAACGACGAGTTCCTTCTTTCTTTCTTTCTTTCTTTCTTTCTCTCTCTCTCTCTC
>NW_015654933.1:232892-242512 GCF_001515625.1 Sinocyclocheilus rhinocerous
CTTTCTCTCTCTCTCTCTCTCTCTCTCTCCTTCTCTCTCTTTCTCTCTCTCTCTCTCTCTCTTTCTCTCTCTTTCTTTTTCTCTCTCTCTCTCTCCTTCTCTCTCCTTCTCTGCTTTGGAAGCGTTTGTATTTGCTTTAACGCGATATAACGACATTTACAGCTGATGTCGGTGATCAGTCTTAATTTGTTCTTCGGTTAAAAGTGTTCTTCTTTCTTTCTTTCCGTGAGGAGAATCGTTCATTCAAACTGCCGCTTCATTTATCTCAACAAATCACTTTATTTGCTTTAGTTCATTCAGATACACACAATTATACCGTCACTGTGTGAAATAACATTAACGAAGATCTCGTAGTTTTATAATGAATCAAATATACTATCATGGTAACGTCTTATCATAGTGTTGTACATGTACCGTGGTATTGTATGAGTACCATGGTAAAACTGTGTTAAACTGTAGAGGTGATGCATGCGAGTCTTTTTCTCCATTTACTCTCATTGCTGGCTACCAGAAATCATTGAAATATTGATGAGATTTTATGAATATTTGCAGCTATTCGCGTCAGTATGGCCATAATGTGTTTATGAGGACACGTCTGTATTGTTTTACTTCTGTTATTATCAGCCAGATAATGGATAGTAATGATATTTATGCATTTCCCCCAATTTAAATGCAATTCTGTCAGATTTAAACAGTAATTAAATCTCTCTGCTGTGCATTATAAAATTTGATGCCTGATTTTTACTAATTTTTTCTTGTTTAAAAACAAACAAAGTGGTATTTTTATAATACCCCTGCTTTAAGGACTAAACTGAAAATAATTTTGTGTAGAAACAGTTTACACTGCTGGTAAATTTAAAAAATAAAATGCAATTTACAGATTGAGTTAAATGTAATAGTTTTGAAGTAGATATACTGTGTGTTCGTACTCCATTAATATTTATTTTTCCAGTAATACTCCAACAGTATTTATTTATAATATATATAACATTTTTTCAGTGTAGGACCCAGCTGCATCCCACAATGCCTTGGGCCCTCAGTTCGATTGAGTGGTCTGGACTCTTTTTTCCGGCGCTGGCCCTTTAAGGTCTGTTTGAGGTTGGCTCGATCATCAGTGAACGTTCACTTTATGGAAGCTAAGAATAAGAGCGTGGACGGTCCTGCCGACCATAAAAAAACCAGGCTCTTCATTACAGGCCGCTCAAGCCAAGAGAAAACACACGCGTGTCCCTCTCATGCGCTGCCAAGACAGAGACGCTCTCCTCCGTTCAGAACCAGTGGAAACTCACAGTTTTCCTGCGCTGTTTGTGGGCCGTCAGGTAAACACTGTGTGTGATTCGTGATCTGAACGTGTCTGGAGCCTAGTGAGCTGCCTACATAGACGGCATCTCAAACCATCATAGGCACACTAGCAGAATCATCATGCTGATTTTGGACAAATTCTAATAAAAAAAACACATTGACAGTGATTTGCAGTGACAAAGTGACTTTTTAGACATGTTAGAACTACAGTGATTCATTTTTTAGCTGTAATAATTCATTTTAGAACTGCAGTGATTCATTTTTGATCTATAATAATTCATTTTTGAACTGCAGTGATTCATTTTTTATTTAATGGTTCATTTTAGAACTGCAGTGATTTGTTTCTGATCTATAATGATTCGTTTTAGGACTGTATTGATTCATTTCTGAACTATGATTCATTTTAAAACTACAGTCATTTGTTTTGTATCTATAGTGATTAATCTTTGAAGTGATTAATTTTAGAACTACAGTGCTTCATTTTTTAAGTATAATGATTTAGTTTGAACTAATATTTCATTTTAGAACTATAATGATTTGTAGTGTAACTGCAATTATTCAATTTGAAACTATAGTGATTCATTTCTGAACTGCAGTGATTCATTATAATAATTCATTTTAGGACTGTATTGATTCATTTCTGAGCTATGATTCATTTTAGAACTACAATGATTTGTTTTGTATCTATAGTGATTCATTTTTTAACTATTGTGATTTATTTTAGAACTATAGTGATTCATTTTTGATCTAATGGTTCATTTTAGAACTGCAGTGATTTGTTTCTGATCTATAATGATTCGTTTTAGGACTGTATTGATTCATTTCTGAACTATGATTAATTTTAGAACTACAGTCATTTGTTTTGTATCTATAGTGATTCTTCTTTGAAGTGATTCATTTTGGAACAGCAGTGATTCATTTTTTAAATATAATGATTCATTTTAGAAATGTGATTTATTTTACAATTGTAGCAATTCATTTTGCAAGTGTAGCAATTAGTTTTTCAGAATACTTGCGTAGTGATTCATTTTTTAGAGTACTCTGAGTTTAACCAGCGTATTGTGTGGTATTTTACAGTAAGATCAGCTGTAACGCGAGCCAGAGTGTGTCTGTGTGTGAATGAGAAACCCGAGACAAACGCAGTGTTAAAATGCTAATTGAATGTGTGCTGGAGGTCAAGCAGACACTGTGCTCATCAGCATTCAAACCCGAGGCTCTCTGATGGTGTGGATGTGTAGTTTTGTAGGCACACGGTTCAGACCGACGGGAATCTGGATGTGGCCGGTTCTGTTTAAGTGCAGAAGGGCTTTAAATGGGTCACATTACGTGCTGGAGTTTCCATGCAGCGCTCCCAAAAGGAGCATGTTTGATTGAATTAAAACCAGCCGAGCTGCGCTGCCTTCAAATCAAGCCCAGAGCTCTGAGCGCCGGCCGTCACACACACACACACACACACTCACACTCACACACACACACACACACACACACACACACACATGTCTGGCCTTGTGGGGACATCCCATAGGCGTAATGGTTTTTATACTGTACAGACCGTATATTCTATTGTCTTACACCAACCCTACCCCTAAACCTACCCCTCACAGGAAACTTTGTGCTATTTCAGATTTTCAAAAAACTTAATTCTGTATGATTTATAAGCTTTTGTACCCGTGGGGACCACAATTTAGGTCCCCACCGTGACACGAGTCCCCATAAGTCTGTGTGTAGTCAGGTTTAAGTCCCCACCAGGATATATAAACCAGTACACACATACACACACAGAGACACACACACACACACACAGAGTGTGTGTCCATCTGATGTCAGGTGACCTGTAGATCATCGTCTTCATTGTGCTCTGTGTGTGTGTGTGTGCTAGGGGTGTGCGATGTTGACAAAAAATTATATCTCGATATTTTCTGGGATTTTATTGATAACGATAATTAGACAGTATTTTGCTGAGTGTGTTATTGTGCTTGTATCTTAAGGACTACCGTGGACAGCTGACTCCTGAGGTTTTTAATATTCTTCATATTCTGTGTGGTGGTCAGTTCACACCGAGAGAAATTAATCTTTTCCAATAAGTTTAAACTTATTTTTACCATTTTATGGGCATTTTTACCTTTATAAAGCCATTTTTTTTCTAAAAGTGTCCATTATCTTTTGAGTCAAATTCTTACATTTAATCAGTGAATTAGAATAATAAGACATTTGGGCTGTTACCAAGCAAATGAAATCAACACAGAAGCTGCATCTGAAGTGGCATTTAGATGTATTTACACACTGTTTAATGCAAGACATGAATGCATTTAACCTGCAGAACAAATGCATAAATAATGTTTTGATATATTAAACATTAAACGTTGAATACTAATATTTGAAATTATTTAAATAATAAAAGAAACTTTAAATGTGAAATTAAAACCACCAGTAGGTGGCAGATGGTAATATTTGGAGAAAATTGGGCTCTTCGTGTGAAACTGATTATTAACTATATGAAATGGTGTAAATATATACATTTTCTGCCCCATGTCTTGAATTTGTGTTCATTCTAAATATATTTTAATAGACTGAATCATGCAGTGAAAGAACGCACTCTAAATGCGCACTAATCTAGACTTCATGTAATGTAAGCGTGCGCTCTGTAGGGGTGTTTTGTTTGGTTTTTGCAAAATACTCGATAATGTCAAATCGCACATCGTTAAAACAACAATTACGATATCTCTCTCTCAATTCAATTCAATTCAATTCAATATGTGCTTTATTGGCATGACAGTTGTTACAATGTGTTGCCAAAGCATAGTGTTTACATTGAATCTACAACAGATATGTATTTTTTTTTTTAAATGAATGAATAAATAAATAAATACATGCATGTATATATAATTAAATAAAATAGAACAAATCAATTCTGTGAATTCTAGAATTCTATGAACAATTTAAAATTCTGTGTGGTGTGTGTGTTCTGTCTTTCTGTCTTTATCTCTCTCTCTCTGTCTCTCTCTCTGTCTGTCTTTGTCTCTGCACAGTGTGTTGTCCTCGTGAGCTCACGCTGTGTTTTCTGTGAAAGCAGCGGGTGTGTTTTAGGACGGAGGAACCCCCGCACACTTCAGGACAGTTGTTGTCTGTCTTTGTTCTCAGGGGATGCTTGTGCTCGGGGCCCCGCTGGAGCCGCCTGTATTATTCATCTCTGCGCTGCTGCACTCTTGCCCGTTTGTGTTCACTATATTATTCTGTAGTGCAAACACACACGAGTGTGATCCAGTTATCATAATGTGATGTGTTAATAACCCACAGCTGTATGCAAATGAGCAGCCGCACTGGCCAATCACAGTCGTGTATTCACAATAAGACTGATTTTCGTGAAAAGAACTCTAGTGATTAATTTATGAACTGTAGTTATTCATTTTAGAATTGCAGTGATTTATTTTTTAACTATAGTGAGTCATTTTTAACCATAGGGATTTATCTTAGAACTATAGTGATTCATTGTAGAAGTATAGTGATTCATTTAGAACTACAATGATTCACTATAGAACTGCAGGGATTCATTTTTGAACTATAATGATTTAAAACTATAGTGATTCATTGTAGAACTACATTGATTCGTTTAGAACTACATTGATTCGTTTAGAACTACATTGATTCACTTTAGAACTGCAGTGATTCGTTGTAGAACTATAGTGATTTCTTTTGGAACTATAGTGATTCATTATAGAAATATAGCGATTCATTTAGAACTACTGATTCACTTTAGAACTGTAGTGATTCATTTTAGAACCACAGTGATTCATTTTAGAACTATAGAACTACATTGATTCGTTTAGAACTACATTGATTCGTTTAGAACTACATTGATTCGTTTAGAACTACATTGATTCGTGTAGAACTACATTGATTCGTTTAGAACTACATTGATTCACTTTAGAACTGCAGTGATTCGTTGTAGAACTATAGTGATTTCTTTTGGAACTATAGTGATTCATTATAGAAATATAGCGATTCATTTAGAACTACTGATTCACTTTAGAACTGTAGTGATTCATTTTAGAACCACAGTGATTCATTTTAGAATTACAGTGATTCATTGTAGAACTGTAGTGATTAATTTTAGAACCACAGTGATTCATTTTAGAACTATAATGATTTATTTTGGAACTATAGTGATTCATTATAGAAATATAGCGATTCATTTAGAACTACAATGATTCACTTTAGAACTGCAGTGATTCGTTGTAGAACTACAGTGATTCATTTTAGAACCACAGTGATTCATTTTAGAACTACAGTGATTCATTGTAGAAATATAGTGATTCATTTAGAACTGTAATGATTCATTTTAGAACCACAGTGATTCATTTTTGAACTTATTTTTTATGATTCATTTTGTAACTGCAGGGATTTTGAAACTATAGTGATTCAGTTGTATGCAAATGAGCTGTCACGGTGGCCAATCACGGCTGTGTGTTTTCACAATAACGTGATGTGTGTGTTGTGATGTGTTTCGTTATAAGAAATAACTAGAAATATTCTAATCACTTCATTTCACAGCTAAAAGGTGTATTTCCAGTGCGTGCCCTACTTTATGTAGAAAACAGCTTTGTCTAGATCAGGGTTAAGCTAATAATGGGTTAAATATGAAAAACAAATAAAAACTTGGAATATGAAATATTTTATTTGTTTAGCCGCATGTCATGTGATCATTTACTTACATGTTTTGTTAAATTACTGAATTATTAGTTTAAATCTCAGAGGGTCTCTTACTTATAGAAAATATTTAATTTCACAGGGTTTGACAAAAAGTTTTAGAGTTTTAGGACACATTTCACTCAGGCTCCTGCGTGTGACCTCGGGGGGTTTCTCAGTGAAGGTCAGAGGTCGCTGAGAATGCCTGATATTCCTCACTGGGGTTTGTGGGAATGTTTGGATGATTGTCGAGCAGGAGAGAATGAGACAGGCGGTTTCTCAGTGTGGCAGTATGAGTGTTTAAACAGGAAGTGCTCTGTCGGGAGACAGGAAACACTCTGTAAAGGCTTGTGGCTTGTTGTGAATCCATCAGATGAAGATCAGTAACATGTGATCAGACCTGATGAATCTGTGTGTTTATTGTTAATGTAATGTGGAGTGCTGATGTTATGTGGCTGTAAACACATGAGAGACAGTGTGTGTGTGTGAGGATCAGACTGAAGCTTCTAGAAGGGTTTCCTCCAGAACCTTTGGAGGTCCATCTGGTCAGCAGCTCAGTTCTGCTGTGTGTGTTTGATGTGAGGTTAATGGATGGTGTGTGTATGACGTGGGTTCTCGAAGCGTGTGTCTATACAGTTTTAACTGTATTCTGTGTTTATCAGTAGATGTGTGTGAGTCTGGTGTGTGTCAGATGAGTCTCATTAGAGTCTACAGAGATGGAACAGTATTCCTGTAGATCAGTACATCACAGCGTAGCAATGGCAAAGTCATGGGTTCAGTTCCTGAGAACATCTAAACCTTAAATAGGGCCCTATGAAGTCCTTTTTAGTTTCCCCCCAAATTCCGTAAAATTTTTTTCCCAAAGACATTGTTTCCATTTTAATGTTTCTTTTTTCATTTTGATTTTCTGGATTCTGTTTTTTTTTTTTTGTGTGTTTTAATTTAGCTAGACTCTGTTTTAATGGTTAAATTAATTGTTATTCATCAAAAAGCATGTCTAATTAATAGAAATAATGAAACTTACAATGTTAAACAGGTATTTTATTTTATTTTTTTACCAAATTCTGTTTTCCATAAATTTTTTCTGGATTCCATTTTAATGGTTTCATTAAATATTAATAATCAAAAGCATGTCTTATTAATTGATTTTATAAACCTGACCTACTTTTGATGTGTCCATCCGAAATTTGGCAAATTCCATGACATTACGCGTTATTCAGTAAATTCCGCTTTTATTACTGGATTCTGCAATTTCATCCCCGTTTTCCGCATCACAGAAATCATAGGGCCCTACTTAAATGCAATGTAAGTTGCTTTGGATAAAATCATCTGCTAAAGTCTGCTGTTCTCCTCCAGAAACATCAGGACGATTGTGTCAGATACAATGTTGCCAGGGTCGCTGTTTTCCCGCACAATTGGGCTATTTTGAAAATGCAGTCGCGGGAAAAATTACAGTTTTTTGGGCTATTTTTATAATGTACCGCAGCCGCCTAAAGTTTATCTATAGACAAATAAATATGAAAATAGATCCTTTTACTAATGTGTATTATGGAGAGATGGATGTCACACACACAGCAGATGTTAAGGCTTTCACACAGCAGAAATACACAACTTAAATTGTTAAATTGTTTTATTAGACACGATTTTTGATGCTACATTTGTATTAAATCATCAAATACAAAATAAATAAAATGGAAAAGAATTAAGGGAAAAATAAAATGGATTTCATGGGGCATTAAATTAAACGATGGCTTAAAGGAGTTTATGAAAAAATTAAGTTATGTTTACATTCATTCTCAAGGTCTAAAAAACACATGGAAAGTATTTCTTTCCATATTAATGATAAATGAATATTGTGATAAATATCGATACCATATGATATGGAAAAAAAATATATTGTCATAATATTTCTGGCCATATTGCCCAGCCCTAATTTTAAACTTTATCATGAAAAGTGCTGAAAATTAAAGAAAAGAGGAAAATAAAAAATTAAAATAAAATAAAATACAGATTAAATATATACATAGTACTAGGCATGGGCCGGTATGAGATTTTGACGGTATGATAACCTTACTTTACTCGCCACCACGGGGCGTGAAGGGGAGACAGAACCAGGTGGAGAACGAGCAGCCAGGACAAAACGAGGAGCTCGTTCCTAAACGAGGGACTACATCTGTAGTATGGACACGTGTTTTTAAGCACTGCAGTTTTAAAACAACCGACTTTAAGCCGTTGAAAC
The DNA here is from genome assembly GCF_001515625.1 of Sinocyclocheilus rhinocerous. Classification (NCBI taxonomy): domain Eukaryota; kingdom Metazoa; phylum Chordata; class Actinopteri; order Cypriniformes; family Cyprinidae; genus Sinocyclocheilus; species Sinocyclocheilus rhinocerous. Next base: position 241,120 of record NW_015654933.1, read on the forward strand.
ACAAACAACAGAGCTATATGCGTGCGCCGTCTATTGTTTCTGTGTGAGCGGTGCGCGCATTTTTTTTGCTGATTTACATAAACGCACTTATATGCGTCAGAATCCCCGTCTTTGCAAGTATCCTCATAAACGCAGTGATTTAGGTCTTAAGACCACCCACTCAGACGTCTGCTGTTCTCCATCATGTGACCCATGGAAACCAGGAAGTGGCCTCTTCATCTGATTGATCTTCAGCTCCACACAAGAGTTCAGTATGGAGCGCCGCTGATTGTTACAGTCAGTGTGCAGTTCACAACCATAACCACATGATCATCACATGATCAGCTTTCTTTATAAAGCACATTGTTTCAAACCGGCTTTACAGAAAAATATAAAAAAAATTAAAACAATGCAGAATTTCTCAAAAAGAAAAAAGAAAAAAAAACATTTAATGGAGCTCTTTTATTGTAAAACAATTTATAAATTAAATTATTAAAGTTTTAAAGTTTCAATTGATTGGACATGCTTTTTGATTGTTAAAATTATGAAACCATTAAAATGCAAAATTAAAACAAGTCACAGAATTTCAGAACATAAAGCATATCACAAACCCCCCAAAAATTATATTTTTTATACTTTTAATAAAATGTTAAATTGTATAAGTTTCATGATTTTTAATTAATTAGACATGCTTTTTAATTACTAAAATGTAATATGACCATTCAAATCAGAAAAATTAAAATGGAGAAAACAGAATCCAGAAAAAATTAAAAGGGGAAAAAAATGGAATTTGGGAAAAATAAATAAAAAGGATTTGATCGTGATTGATGTTATAGTCAAACACATTGCATTACAGGATATGATATGTTCTGATTGGCTCATGCAGCTGGTCATGTGTGTTTCACGCACACGTATGAAGCATGTTCTGTTGAAGCACTGATGGCGTGTCAGTCAGAACAGACTTTAGCTTCTGTTCTTCATCATGTGACCTTCAGCCGGTCTCTCCTGAGGCATTATGGGAGCTGTTCACCTCTCAGCCGCAGGTGTTCTCCCAGCTGAATAACAGCGCTCCTGGTTTTCCCACGCTCACGATCCGTAGAGCGAACTAGTGAAGCGTTTAGTGAAGTATGAGTATGAAGTATTAGTGAACTCTCTCCCTTTGTGCTCTGTTGTTGTGATGGATTGTGGGATGAGTGTGAAAACATGCAAACGATTTTCTGATCCTAAACCTCACGACACACTAATGGCTGCTTCTGGAAACGCATTCAGTGAGTGTGTGTGTGTGAGAGAGTGTGTGTGTGTGAGTGTGTACGTGTGTGTGAGAGAGAGTGTGTGTGTGTGTGAGAGAGAGAGTGTGTGTGAGTGAGAGTGTGTGTACCTGGTATTTATCACATTATGGGCGCCAAATGTCCCC
>NW_015654933.1:242671-248094 GCF_001515625.1 Sinocyclocheilus rhinocerous
GTCATTTGGAAGTGTGTAGGCCTTCTTGCATTATTATGCTGTTACATTATGATTATATATTCAGTGGCATAAAATGGTCTTTAAAATGACAGTAATATCGCTTATCGCAATTATTTCTGGGGCAATATATCGTGACAGGCCTATGTGTGAGTGTGTGAGTGTGTGTGTGTGTGTGTGCGAGTGTGTGTGTGCGAGTGTGTGAGTGTATGCGAGTGTGTGTGAGTGTGAGTGTGTGTGTGTGTGAGTGTGTGTGTGTGCGTGTGAGTAACACTCCGGGAATGATGGAGGCGTCTATGGGGCTGGTGCTGATGATGACATCACTGAATCAGTCTGCTGTTGTGATGTTATGATGAGTTTCTCCTGGAGATTCTCACACTGCTGGACTGACTGCGTTTGGCTGTGTTTCATCACGGATCATGTGTTTGTTTTATCAGCCCATAATCCGCTCAGGATAGGGTTGTCATGGTAACGCTCGGAGTTTGATCCCATGAGGTTCCTCTCTTCTCAGTGTGTGTGTGTGCATCAAATATGATCTCACTGAACACACGTGTGCATGAGGGCTGTTTTTCCATGAGCAACAGGGCCGTTTGTGCTGGTCAGGAATCATCACTCCACGAGTCGACGGAGCCAGATGGAGATGAGATGATCTCAGCTCAGCGTTTGTGAACTACAGGAGTGATTTTGAATCAATGCAGTGATTGATGTGAATCTGCTCATGCTGTAGTGTTGTGGATGGATGAGGTCTCCTCACACACACCTGATGTGATCTCTAAAACTGGACGTTTTAGATCTATTTAGCATTTTTCTGATTTTATATTATATTTGAACAACTAGGAAATGTTTAAGACAATATGTGCCTTCATATTCATGCAAAGCTATTTAATAAGTCAATAGTTTCGCATTTACACCATGTTGATCTTCATGTGTGCTGCACTTGCAACACAACTTTCTTTAACCAGATGGTTAATTGGGACCCTATGGTTTATGTGATGTGGACAACACGGACAGAATCGTGGAATCCAGTCATAAAAATGGAATTTACTGTATAATACTGAATGTCATGGAATTTGCCAAATTTTGGATGAATAAATCAAAAGTAGGTCAAGTACACTTACATCAAAATGCGGTATGGACTAGTGTGTGTGAATATTAAGCCACAAAAAGACTATTTAAATATGAATCCTGCATGTTCTGCGGTTGAATGAATGAATGAATGGTGCAGGTTTTGTTTACTACACACATACTGAAGTGTGTGTGATGCTCGCGGTGTTTTCAGCCACAATATATGAACACATGAACTTCATCTCTAGAACTGCTTAGTCACTTCATGAGCATTTTACCATTTCTTTTGAGAAAAACTATCATCATATCATATACAAACAGAAACTCAAAGTCTTCACAGCAACCCGTCAAAGTAAACGTTTGGTTTAACTTGAAGAAAAATGTATTATTGAAACATTATTTTTTAAAGGAATATTTACCAGAATTTATTTACCAGAAAAATGTAAATGCACAGCACAGAGAAAGAGAGAGAAAAAAAAATCTTAATTTAAGGGAATTTTTTTTCAACTTTTAATAAATTGTGCTTTGCTGTTAAATTGTGTAAGTTTCATGATTTCAATTAATTAGACATGATGCTATTTGATTTTTTTTTTAATTTAACCATTAAAACAGAGTCTAGAAAAACTAAAATGGAATAAAAATGGAATCCAGAAAAACTAAAATGGAAAAAATGGAATTTGGGAAAAAAATGGATTTCATATGGCCCTGTTTAATAAAGAGAATGACCCGTATGCTCACGGGTCACATGCCCAATGTTTCTCAACCCTGTGTCCTTATCACAGGAACTAAAGATGTGAGTTCTGTACTGATGATCGTGGAGATCCTGACCATCATATTATCATCATATTCATCGTACATTCACAGTTTTATGACCGGATGAATTATGGGATGATGAACTTTAGCATCATTAGACTTTAGACAGCAGGACGTCATCAGCTCTGGCCAGACCGTGTGTTATTGTAACCCAGATTCGGCTGTAGACGGGCCCCTCGGGAGTGGGGCCTGCAGGGGGCGGGGCCAGAGCGATGACATCACTGCAGCAGAACGCCATTCACACTGAGAAGTGAATGAGACGAGACGCTTCAGTGAGTTAATCAGAGCCGACACCAGGTATTTACCTGAGAGAGTGTGTGTGTGAGAGTGTGAGTGAGTGAGTGTGTGTGAGTGAGTGTGTGTGTGTGTGTTAAGGAAATCCCTCTGTTCTGAAGTTGCTTTGTTTCAGTTGATCTTGTTAGTAGTGTTTCTGTGTGTGTGTGTATTAGTGTGTCTTTCTGTGTGTGTGTGTGTGTGTGTTTATGAGTCGCACACATATAACGATCATTATTTGCAGTTGGTTTCTTTCTACTCGAATCAGTTGTGTAAAATATCATTTGAAAACAAACACAGTTAGTCAGACTGGTTATAAGGGCTGTTTATGGAACTGGCTGCTGGTCATAGTTACTCGTGGGAAACTTTGAGTTAGATGCGTGTCAATTACAGGCTGTTGTTGATTGTAATGAGATGTAATTGTTAGTGTTAATGCTCCTGTTTGACGTTTTATGAGCTGTTGATGAAGAACAGATATACTACTCATCAGAAAACATGAGCGGTTGAGCTGCTTTATGACAGGACCGACTCGTTCCCCATCATTCCCTGTGCAGCGCAGGAGTGACGAACACACAGATGAAGCAGTGCATCATGGGTGTTTAACCCATGACATCATCCACATGTGTTTGTGGTCAGCAGCTGAGTCTCAGCATCAGCGCATCACGATGGCCCTGAGATCTCCGGCACGATTTGTATCGACAAAGCATTAAAATGATACAAAACATAAATTTTTGTTAGAACAACTGAAACCGAGTTTGAACAAGCAGTATGGAAGAAAAACACAAAAAACTGATTATGAATGATTATAAAACAGAGATTGTGTCACTTATAAAGAGAGTGCTATTCTGAATATTTTGCTGAATTTGGACTTTGTTTGAATGGAAACTTGTTTCCACCACAGAATAAAAAAATTAATAGACTTGTATCACAATTTTGAATTTTTTCTTACAATTTAAAGTTTTTCTTTGAGTTTATTTCTTGCAATGTAAAATTTTTTCTTGGAATTCTGAGTTTACATCTTGCAATTCTGTTTCACAGTTGCATTAAAAATGTCAAAATTGAGATAAAAAGTGTCAACTAGATAAAAAAAAGTTCATCAAGACAAACTTTAGGTTGAAAGTTTATAGCAGTTGTAAAAGCCTGAAGTTTGACAATTTAGATAGATTAGATAGATGCTGATAACATGTTTCTAGCATGATTAGCCTGTTACTAGAATATTGCTGGCATGATTAGCATGTCGCTAGCATGATTAACAAGTTACTAGCATGTTGCTAGCATTTTTCTAGCATGATTATATTTTAAGGTGTCCTTGTTACGGTCTAATTATACATTTAAGTACTGAGTAATATTAATTAACTACATGTACTTACTTTAGGGTTAGGGTTTGTCTTACTTACAATTATGCATAATTAATTATTATTATAATAGTAAGTACATGTAACGTGTAACAAGGACACCTTAAAATAAAGTGTTACCTTTTTAAATTTTTATTCTGTGATGAAACAAGCTTCCATACGGTTTGTGATGCTTCAGGTGATGTTTTTAACTGCTGTATTTATGTTTCTGTCTTCCTGCAGTTGTGTTTGTGAGATGATGGTCGAACTTCCGCACTAAGATGTAGAATCCAGACGAGGAGGAGGAAGAGAGACAGAAAGAGGAAGGAACTCGCGTCTGAACGACACACTCGGAAGAAGAGAGAGAGAGAGAGACAGCTGTTCCAGCCATACAACACACTCACAGCTCCCTGTGACCTTCGACCTCAGCTGCGCACCATGTGTCACGTGATCGTGACGTGCCGTTCGATGCTGTGGACTCTGCTCAGCATCATGGCGGCGTTCAGCGAGCTCATCGCCTTCATGAGCACCGACTGGCTGCTGGGCTTCCCGCGGACGCCAGACGCCGTCTTCTCTCCGTACGGGGAAACGTACCGACCCACGCTGGGCATCTACGGCCGCTGCCTCCGTCTGCCCCACCTGCGGCGCGGCGTTCTGTGCGGCCCGTACGCCGTACACTTCACTGAGATCGCCAGCGGTTTCTGGCAGGCCACCTCCATCTTCCTCGCCGCCGCGATCCTGCTGCTGAGCGCCGTGGCCTTCATCTCCGTCTTCACCATGTGCTTCCAGAGCATCATGAAGAAAAGCATCTTCAACGTGTGCGGACTCCTGCAGGCCATTGCTGGTGAGACACACACACACACACACACACACACACACACTCTCTCACACACACTCTCTCTCACACACACACACACACACACTCTCACACACACACACACACACACACATACATTCCCCCCAAAAAATTATAAAAAATAGTAAATGATGTTTATCTGAAAGTGTAAGAATGCAAACAGGTTTTCTGTAAGGGGTAAGTTTAGGGTTAGGGGATAGAAAATATCGTTTGGTCAGTATATAGAAGTCTAATAGAAGTCTATGGAAAGTCCCCACAATTCACAGAAACAAACGTGTGTGTGTGTGTGTGAGAGAGAGAGAGAGAGAGTGTGTGTGTGTGTGTGTTAAAGAGAGTGTGCGTGTGTGTGTAATGGTCAGGTGTGAGTGAGTGTGTGTGCAGCTTTGAGACCTTCAGACCCTCAACAACATGTGGAAAGAATTTATGACCTACTTTCATTTCCTCACATTATAGCAGACAGACACACACACACACACTCTCTGAGTCTCATGTGTTATTGTCAGATAAAGCCACCTCTAAACAGCACGTTTAAACCGTGATCTGTGATTGGTTGCTTCACATGTCAGTCAGATGTCTATTCTAGGGCTGGGCGATATAGCTAAAAAATGTATCAATGATATAATGTTTCATATCGTTCGGTATCGATAATTATTGAAATTTTTTTATAACCCTTTTTAAAACGAAGAGCAATCAAATTTTTTTGTTAAAATTTACCCACTGTATTTTTCATTTACCCAATTTATTAAGACAACAAATATTTTTTGTTTTGTTTTAACAGTCAAACACAAAATAAAATTTAAACAAATATCTCCTTTCTTATGTTTTATCTGCAGATTAAATAAGTCTTAAGGAAATTTTTGTTGAGGCCACAGGAGGGCGCAATGAGCAAAATAATGCAGCGCATTAAATTGTTTATTCAGTCCAATGAAATAACAACTGCCTATAAAAAACGCGCATAACGTCTAAATTAACATATATAAAACAAATATAATTTTGTAAACTGCATAAACAATTATGAACAAAACAGCATCACGTATTTATGCATTGCTTAATACAAAGAGCCGAATCGCCCATCACGCAGATTG
>NW_015654933.1:248145-249574 GCF_001515625.1 Sinocyclocheilus rhinocerous
TAGGTCTTTATTGTATAGGTCTAATTGTCTCCCGAGGCCACAGGAGGGCGCAATGAGCAAAATAATGCAGCGCATTAAACTGTTTATTCAGTGCAATGAAATAACAACTGTCTATAAAAAACGTGCATAACGTCTAAATTAACATATATATATATAAAATATAATTTCGTAAATTGCATAAACAATTATAAACAAAACAGCATCATGTATTAATGCATTGCTTAATACAAAGAGCCGATGTCTATATGAGCTATGTCTAAAAAGAGTAATATTTGATGTGTTTGAGGTCAGAGATGTGTGAACGCTGAAGAGAGAGAGAGAGGACACACATTTAGCATTTTAGCTCAGCATTTCCGTCTAATCAGCCGACATCGTCTTTACAAAAAAGCACTTCATCTTTTATAACATGGGATTTTTTTTTCTTGATTTTTTGTAAAAAAAAAAAAATTTGTGTGAAAAATTAGTTTTGGACATATAAGGTAATACAAAATTTTTTTTTTTAAATACCTTAAAGTAACTACAAATGAGCATGTAAAGCAAATATCTTTAAAAAAAAATTCCATGTGGAGCATGCCCCGGTTCTCACCTTTTTTCCCGCTCACCTGTTTGCATCTCTGCTGCAGGTCTGTTCCTGATCCTGGGTCTGATGCTGTATCCCGCCGGCTGGGGTTCAGATAAAGTGCAGGGTTACTGCGGCCCCGACGCCTCGGCCTATCAGCTGGGCCTGTGCTCCATGGGCTGGGCCTTCTACACCGCGCTGGGCGGCACCGTCCTCACCTTCATCTGCGCCGTGTTCTCCGCGCAGGCCGAGATCGCCACGTCCAGCGATAAAGTGCAGGAGGAGATCGAGGAGGGCAAGAGCCTGATCTGTCTGCTGTGAGACCTCTGTGTCTGCGTCTCATCATCTGATGTGTGTCCATCTGATGTAAATATATGCGTGTAAATAATGTAAATATGATTGTGAAGGATCGTGGGTTCCAGTCGCCCAGAAACCACTTGATCTCGTGTGTGAGGAGATGAACGTGAGCATGTGCCAAAATCACTGATGCCTTGAGCCGCCCAACCAGACCTGAGACCCACAGAACCAGAGACAAGAGTGTGTGTGTGTGAGTGTGTGTCTGTGAGTGAGTGTGTGCGTGTGTGTAAGTGTGTGTGTGTGTGTCTGCTCTTGTTCACTAGTGTTCACAATCATCTCTGCCAAATAAAGAAGCCATGACTAAACATAAGCTCGCTCCACTGTCTGTTTTTCACTTGAACTTCCTGCAAAACACTCTGGAGGTCAGTGACCCCTGCAGTACTGGAGGAAGAGTGAGTGTGTGTGTGTCTGTGTCTGTGTCTGTGAGTGAGTGTGTGTGTCTGTGAGTGTGTGTGTGTCTGTGTGTGAGTGTCTGTGAGTGTGTGTGTGTCTGTGAGTGTGTGTGTGTGTGTG
>NW_015654933.1:249619-270158 GCF_001515625.1 Sinocyclocheilus rhinocerous
TGTGTGTGTGTGTGAGTGTGTGTGAGTGTGTGTGTGTGTGTGTTTGAGTGTGTGTGTGCGTGTCTGAGTGTGTGTGTCTCTGTGAGTGAGTGTGTGTGTGTGTGTGTCTGTGAGTGTGTGTGTCTGTGAGTGTGTGTCTGTGTGTGTGTGTTTGTGTGTGAGTGTGTGTGTCTGTGAGTGTGTGTGTGTGTGTGTGTGTCTCACTCACTCACAGACAGACACACACACACACACACACACACACACAGGCCATAGCCTGTGTCATTCAGAGAGTAAGAGAGAGAGGACAGCAGAAAGAAAAGCGAGCTGATTGTTTCCAGACTGTGGTTTGTGTGCCAGTGAAACCACACTGTGTGCTGCTTGTGTATCATAAACTGTTTTTCTTATTAACCCATAATGACTCCAGCACATGGTGACCTCTGACCCCATGTGTGTTGCTGACATGCAGCGTACAGTATTTGACAAATGGCTCAGAGAAACTGCAGAAACAGAAGAAGCTGTGAAATACAGTAAATCACTATAATGTTACACTGATTGTAATGTGACACTTTGTGTGTGTGTGTGTGAGAGAGAGAGAGAGAGAGAGAGAGAGATGAAACATCTGGAGAGTCAGTGTGTGTGTGTGTGAGTTCCCACAGAGCAGCAAAAAACCTACAAATCAGAAAAAAAAGAAAGAAATGTGTTTTCATTTCTTTGGCTTGAGGTGAGCTGCTCATTACATCATCACCACAGGAGGCCCTGACACACGGTCGTTGTGATTTTGCCAAGTAAGACATGTTCCTGGATCAACATTACGGTCCAAAAATACAGACTTAACCCAATACCCACCCCTAAACCTAACCTTACTCATAATTTATTCCTGAAATCAGTGAAATGATAGCTGATTAACAAGGGTGTGGAAGCGCCTAATCCTGATTGTAAGCCTAAAACTGACATTTCCTGAAAAGTAATTTCTCAATTCTGATTGGTTGATTGGAATGATGTTCCAGGATGTTGTACGTGGTCAAATCACGTTCACCCCTGACACACACACACACACTGTACACTACTAATACTACTACACTAATACTACTGTCAGACTACATTGTGCTAACTGTAAAGGCGGGATAATGGTATGGGGCTGTTTTTCAAGGGTTGTGTTGGGTCACTGGCTTCCAGTAAATGAAAATCTTAATGCTTCAGCATATCAAGACATTTTGGACAATGCTGTGCTTCCAGCTTTGTGGGATCAGTTTGAAGAAGACCCTATTTTATTCCAGCAGGACTGTGACACAGTGCACAAGGCAAGGTCCATAAAGATCAGTTTGGTGATAAACTAACGCTGATAAACAACGATGTCCTTCCTGAAAGAGATCAGCCTGTTGGTGAAGAAGCATTATAAAACGGAGAGTTGCGGTGCTTGATTCTGATTGGCTGAGCCGCGTTCGAAGCTGTTGTAAATTACTCTACAAAGTAACATACACCTTTGTTTACGTTTGTGTGTTGCTCGGTGTGACGGATGTGGTCTTCAACTGTTTCTGAGGAACTAGACTTGGACGAACACCACTGAGATCCGATAAGACACCGCTCTGTACAACAGACTCAATCTTTGTCCAAACCCCCCTCCAATAAAGGCTCGGACACAATGCTGGCTGGTATGAATCTTTCTTTTCTTTACTGCAGGCTGTAAAATGAAATAAATCACCCCTTTAGTGGTTATTTTGCTGCAGACATAAGTGACCCACAGCGTGCAGTACACATTGCAACTGCTGTGTTGCGTCATCTCCTGTCTTACCGAACATTTTATCTGCCTGCAGTTCTCACACAAACCACACGAGGGCATCAGTACAACATGAAATTAACCGCTGCTGAATTCATAAGAATTCACAATAAAACTAAATAAAACCACGGTTGAGTAGCTGGGTACAAAATGCTGATAATAGTTAACCATCCCAAGGAAGGATCTTATGCACCTCTGAGACGGTGTAACTCCATCAGCCTCCATCAGATCCAAGCTGGTCATTTTGGATATACTCTCAACCTTACTTGGATCTGTGGATACCCCAAACTCATCAATCACATGTCCAAGAAATCGCACAGATTTCCTAAGGAAATTACATTTCTTGGGATCAAGTTTCAGATTGTGCGTTCTCAACCGACTGAATATCATCTCAAGACGGGTCAATGCTGTCGTTTCGTCAGGTCCAAATACAATTAAGTCATCCAAATAACATAACAGGCTTAGAAAGTTTTGGTCCCCAAAAATACTTGTCATCATGCGCATAAAACTCCCCGGACTATTACAAAGCCCTTGAGGAAGCCGATTGTACTCATATAAGCCCATAGGTGTCGTAAAGGCAGAGTACTTTCGGTCATCCTCATATAAAGGCATATTGTAAAAGCCGGAGGTCAAGTCCATCGTACTGAATAGTGAATTCCCGCCTACCACAGCCAAACAGTCGGCCTGGTGAGGTAACGGATGTAACGGATGTGATGTCCTTTTGTTTAACCACCGAAAATCCGTACACAAGCGTAAATCACCGTTCTTTTTCCTCTTTTTCCAAATTCTGTGATTCCGCATTGACACAACCTTTTGTCCAGACATAGTGTACAACAGTCTACTCACAGGCTTGATGAAACGTCCAAAACGAGACCTGCGCACAATAAAGGTCCCAGTGTCAGAAACTGGTACATCATCAGCATCAACCTTGGAAACATCAGCTGAAGGATTTGAAATCACAGAATGTTCAAGACTCACAGATTCGACCCCAGAATTCAAACTTCCAGTAATACTTGAACTATTGGACCGTTCAGATTGTGGACTTACTGACACATTGCTCAAAGACACAACTGATCTCAGCTGTGAACATTTATCAGGCAACCCAGAAACCCAATCAGATGTTCTAGCACAACTGTCAGTTGTAGCACATGAGACATTAGCATCAAGAGACAAACCATCATCAGGCCTAACAGACACTGAATCCTCATGAGTCTCTGCCAACCCACCATCCCTGACACATTGCCTAGATTTCGAAACGTCAACACCCAAACTCGCCATAGATGCTGAACTACTGGTTTTGTCACCTGAATCAGTCACAGCCGAAGATGAAACCGTATCGGATACTGCACTCTCTGCTTTGTCCAGTGGCAAAAAGTTCACAGGTAGCAAAAGGTTGCGATGCACAACCTTTTCCTGACCAGTGCTCGTATCCCTTATCTTGAAAATATGAGTGTCGACATTTCTATCCACCACGACAAAGACGGCGGACATCCACCTGTCAGCTAGCTTCCGCTTGCCTCTTCCAGACTTGTTTGCTAGAAGAACACGATCACCAACATCAATGTCCTGACCTTTGACTCTCCTGTTGTAGATCACTGCATGCCTGGACTGTTCCTTCGAAGCATGCACCTGAGCTACTGACAAGGCCTCCTCCAGATCTTTCAAAAGAGAAGCCACATACTTGTCGTAACAAGTCACAGTGTGATCCTCCAGAACAGAGTAGAAAATTATGTCTACCGGAAGGCGAGGAACTCTACCGAACATGAGATAAAACGGAGCATAGCCAGTCGTCTCATGAACAGTACAATTATACAAGAAAGTCAAAGATTGCAGTTGTCTTGGCCAATTACGCTTTGCATCTGGAGCCAATACGCGGATCATGTTCCCCAGGGTCCTATTAAATCGCTCTACACTACCATTCCCCATAGGATGGTAGGGAGTTGTATGCGATTTTTGTACTCCAGACACCTGAAGAAGCTCAGTAATCAGCTGGCCTTCGAAGCTTGCCCCCTGATCACTGTGTATGCGTTCAGGAAACCCAAACACACAAAAGTATTTGTCCCACAAGACACGTGCCACCTGTTTAGCTGACTGATCTTTGCATTGAAACGCTTGCGCCAACCTGGTAAAGTGATCTGTGATCACTAAGACATCAACTGACTTGTTGTTATGATCTTCAGCAGACCAAAAATCAATGCATACTAACTGCAATGGTCTGCTGGTCACAATATTTTCTAAGGGTGCTCGACCCTCAGGCTCAGCGGTTTTACTGAAAACACACCTCTGACAGTGTCGTACATGCTCTCTAATATCTCTGTCAAGGCTCAGCCAAAAGAAACGACGTCTCGCTAGACCCAAACTCCTAGACTGCCCCTGATGACCCGCATGATCGTGAATACCCCTCAACACCTCCAACTGAAGTGACTCAGGGACTACGTACTGGAACCGCTTACCCTTAGACAAATGATCATGGGAAATCCGGTAGAGAATCCCGTTTCTCACAACAAATTTCTCCCAATGCTTAATGTATCTAAGGACCCCAACAGGTTCCTTTGCTCTTTCACGCCTGCTTGGCTTGCGATGTCTTTCCACATAATGAATAACCCTAGACAGCACACTATCAGAGAGCTGCTTTTCACGCAGATCACGCTCTGAATATGTAGGCTGAATCTCTGATTCAGAAACCATCTGAGGAAGATGATTCAAAACAGACAAAGCACGAAGTCTTGCACCATCTTCCCACATCCTTTGTGAGTCAAGCACGGCCATTACATCCTCCTTATCTAAGGAAGTCCATGCAATGCTTGCCGAATTACTGTGCAAGGGACCACTGCTAGAAACACCCTGCTTTCCTTCAGACCCACAAGACCACCGAAAAGCATCCTGAACTGAGCCAGCAGAAACTTCCTGTACTTCAGACAAAAGTTTGTCATATTTTTCACGTAACAGTCTAGAGCCGATGTTGGATTTCACGAATGGAACCCTACTCAAAGCGTCAGCCACAACATTCTGCGAACCTGGTACATACTTGATGTCAAAATTGTACGCCGCAAGTTTGGCCACCCACCGCTGCTCACAACAATCAAGCTTAGGTTTGGACAGAATGTGGGTGAGCGGGTTGTTATCGGTCCATACTGTAAATACATGACCTTTCAGCCAATGACTGAACTTTTCACATACCGCCCATTTTAACGCTAAAAACTCTAAGCGATGTGCCGGATAATTTCGCTGCGATGGAGAAAGCGACTTACTGGCAAACGCTATAGGTCTGGCTTTAGTGTCACCTGCCTGAACTTGAGACAGAACAGCTCCAATGCCGTCTAAGGAAGCGTCAGTCGAAAGCACAAAGGGGCGGCTGAAGACTGGATGAGCTAAGATAACTGCTTCTATCATGGCTGTCTTAAGGTTCTCAAATGCCAGCTGCGTCTCAGGTGTCCAATCAGCTACAGTCAATTTCCTTAATGCACAGTTTCCTTTATTTGCACGACCTCTTTTGGTCCTCTTTTTCTGACCTTTCAATAGATCAAAAAGGGGTTTGGCCACGGTTGAGTAGTTGGGTACAAAATGCTGATAATAGTTAACCATCCCAAGGAAGGATCTTATGCGCCTCTGAGACGGTGTAACTCCATCAGCCTCCATCAGATCCAAGCTGGTCATTTTGGATATACTCTCAACCTTACTTGGATCTGTGGATACCCCAGACTCATCAATCACATGTCCAAGAAATCGCACTGATTTCCTAAGGAAATTACATTTCTTGGGAGCAAGTTTCAGATTGTGCGTTCTCAACCGACTGAATATCATCTCAAGACGGGTCAATGCTGTCGTTTCGTCAGGTCCAAATACAATTAAGTCATCCAAATAACATAACAGGCTTAGAAAGTTTTGGTCCCCAAAAATACTTGTCATCATGCGCATAAAACTCCCCGGACTATTACAAAGCCCTTGAGGAAGCCGATTGTACTCATATAAGCCCATAGGTGTCGTAAAGGCAGAGTACTTTCGGTCATCCTCATATAAAGGCATATTGTAAAAGCCGGAGGTCAAGTCCATCGTACTGAATAGTGAATTCCCGCCTACCACAGCCAAACAGTCGGCCTGGTGAGGTAACGGATGTGCATCCTTCAATGTCCTTTTGTTTAACCACCGAAAATCCATACACAAGCGTAAATCGTCGTTCTTTTTCCAAACAAGGACTAAAGGAGACGCAAACTCACTAGTCGATTTGCGAATAATCTCCTTCTCCTCCATTTCATTCAAAACACGACGCAACACCTGATACTGTCTGGGCGGCACTCGCCGGTACGGAAGTCGGAAAGGTCTCGTGTCTGAAAGATGAATCCTATGGACAAATCCAGTAGCATTACCACAATCCAAATGATGACGTGAAAAGACATCATTGTACTGCAAGATTGTATCTATGAATTTTAGTCTACAATGACAGACACATCACAGGAATCCAAATCATGCCCCTCTAGACCAACTGACCTTAGCTTCTCAGCAACAGACCTCAGATCAGTGGACATACTATCCTCTGGCTGAGTCTGTTGCGTCTGAGAAAGCAGGTTCCCATCATCCAAATCTTCGAGGGCAATACCTGGAAACAAATCGGCTATCTTGGCATTACGTCTCAGCATAACAGGTTTGTCCCAGGTATTAATTAACTTCAACAGAACCCACCTGTCCCCCCATAGGTGTGTGACGAGCCTGGCCACGAGAATCCCTTTAGGTGCCGACCGCGAACTTGTAGGCTCTGTCAACACAGCACTACCTGGAGACACTTCCGTGTGTTTAGGCAACCTACCCCACACAAGGTACTCACGACCAGGCTCCAGACAAATTGCTGAATTACATCTCACAGTGCCAATCTTGTCAGGCACCCCATCACCCCTCCAGCGATTCAAACCTGCAAGCATAGACAGGAAGGCCTCAGACATAGGATCATTACAAACATGAGGAGTCGAAACTGCCTTCCAAAACAATTCACATTGCTTTGAACATCTTATGATGTGTTTGATGACATTCGTACCAACAATGAATTCATCATGCTGCCCACTAACAACCAAGGTAGGAACCAACATTTTACATCCATGAATCTCTAGCTCAAGTGTAAGAGTATTCTTCGGTTTTACTCGGCTGCCCCCACAGCCAATTAGCATAACATCTGGGCTGCCTCTACATTGATCACTGATTATTCCAGCATCTAACAATTTCTGAACTCATGTGATTCCTGTTTCCTGGTTCTGTGTTTGAGGGATGTGTAAAACAGGTTTGTCTGCGAGTCTGTAAAGCAGCTTCCTCATTCCTGCTGAGTTTAGTTTCGACACACCTGGCTGTTATTAAAGTGAACACAAAGACCTTGACTAGTTGAATCAGGTGAGTTTAATTAGAAATCAAACTAAACTCTGTAGGAAAGTGACTCTCCTGGACGAGGAATGGGGAACCCTGATGATGAAATGTCTTCTAGATGTCAGACAAACACTCAGAGAATTCAAGAGAAGCAGGACAACAGCCTTAACCTTCTTGGCAGTCAAAGTCTCGTCCCTGGAGTCCGCCTCCTTTTTGGTAGCTGGACAACCTCTTCTAGGAGCCGCCACCAGAACCATTCAAGTCAAGTCACCTTTATCTGTATAGCGCTTTATACAATACTGATTGTGTCAAAGCAGCTTTACTGTGTCAAACAGGGAAATAGTTTGTCAATAATGCAAGAAGACAATAACAGTCATTTTTCAAGTCAGTTCATTGATGATTCAGTGATGTCATCATCCAGTTCAGTTCTCTTCTAATAGTGTCTGTGCAATCAGTCAAGCGTGATCTGGATACAGTCTGGATCCATGTTTATGTCTAACACAGTTGGATCTCTAAACTGCCCCATTAGTATACAGCTGTCAACATATTTTTTAACAATTATAAAATGATAAAAACAAAGCATATTTTGTTATATTTTGACATTTTAGTTATCAAAAAGATGCAAATAAATGTACACAATGTTAAAATTAATAATTCAGACACTGAAATTATCAAAGAACTGTAATACCATCAATTCAAATTAGACAAATAATTTTTATCTAGTACAACACGTTCCGGGATTGATCCCGGGATGGGGACCTAATAACATTGCCGGAATCAGTCCCGGAATACGGCCTGTGTGAACAAAAAAATCACGTGAGCGTGAAGAAATCATTGATCATAAGAAAAAAATTCCACCAAGTGCACGATTACAATTGAAAGAGAGGCAGCGGGCTAGCGTTTTTGACTCGTACATTACACGTCACATCCCGATGTCACATATCTTTACAGGATATGTGTGAATGCACTAACAGATTCCTATTTAATCACTGGCAGTGTGAATTAACCAAAATCAAACGATCCCGGGACAAATCCTGGGACACATTACCCGTGTATTTTATCTGTGTGAAAGGGGCTATAGACTCTCTTGTGGTCATTGCAGCATGGCTGGCCACACTCACAGCAGCGGTCCACCATTTTGCGATCGAGTGATAATGGGCAAATGTGACACCTTCTGAGCTTTCTGGTACCTATTTCTTCGGTGGGGTTCTGTTTCACAAAACCACAGCGTTTCAGTGCACTCTGGGATGCTCGGGGAAGTCTTGGTACCAGCGCTCTTTCCTGCAACCATGGTCTCAGTAGCTGAAGGCCAAGGATCTTGAGGAAAATGCAATGATTTGTTCTCCTCTGTACACTGTATTTGTGGCACAGTTGGTCCATGTGGTCCACAGCACCCTTCGTTTTGTTATAGTCTAGAATGATCACAGGCTTCCCAGACACCTCATCGACATCTTTTTGGTCGTGCATACTGGATAAAAGCACAACGGCCTTGTTCTTTTTTGGCACATAGGACACCATGGCTTACTTTTGGCAAAAACCGAACAGGCTTGATCTCACAGGTCTCCTCTTACAGATATGAAACACAGGCAGAACTTCTGGTAATGTGTTTGCAGAGCAAATCAGCAGCGAGTTTTGCACTTGTAAACCAGTTATCAGTTGTGACATGTACTCCAGAGTTCTGAACTGGCTCTACCAGTTTCTTTACTACACTCTCTGCCAATCCTGTGCATCGCTGATCGCCTTCACAGCCAGTGTGTGGTAGATCATTGAAAGTGTATGCTGTAGCAACATCACACATTAGAAACAGTTTCATGCCGTATTTGTCAGGTTTTTGGGCATGTATTGCCGGAAGCTGCAAAGTCCTCTGAATGGGATGAGCTGCTCACATACGGGCCAACATTGTAATTTTCCCTCCAATTTTCAATGAAGCCATTCCAGAGTGATCTAAATGGAGCAAATTTGTCATTGATTTTTCTTGCCTGACATGTGCCACGCTCATCAAATCTCGTCTAGCTGACATGGTCTCCGCTGACATTCAGGGCTGTAGAGGTCGTCTCTAGCTGCTGATCCATCATCTGATCTGGATGCAGTCTGGATCCATGTTTATGTCTAACACAGTTGGATCTCTAAACTGCCCCATTAGTATACAGCTGTCAACATATTTTTTAACAATTATAAAATGATAAAAACAAAGCATATTTTGTTATATTTTGACATTTTAGTTATCAAAAAGATGCAAATAAATGTACACAATGTTAAAATTAATAATTCAGACACTGAAATTATCAAAGAACTGTGCCTGACATGTGCCACGCTCATCAAATCTCATAAATGACACGATCTGTTCAAACCTACCGATGCTGAATGCAGCTTTGAATATTGGTTTATACAGTTTCTTCAGCTCGTTTCCATGTGCTAGGATCTCTGCCTTTAGACACCATATACATTCTTGCATACTGGCTAGTATTTTCAGTCACCTTGTGCAGATTATCATCATCAATGAAACATGAGAATGCATCACTTTCAGTCAGAACCAGTTTTGCCCTGCTGCAAGGCCCTTCTTTGGTGTGAAGAATATTACATCCTCTTGTCCTGCTTAAAGGAGGGTCAGCTGATAACCAAACAAGTCCATTATTGTTTGTGTAGGACTCTGTCTCATCTGTGGGAACTTGGACGGGTTCGTTTTGAGCTGCTTCTCCATCATCATCGCTGTCGTCTTCAGAGCTAATTTCACCAGTAGTGTCTAGCTCATATTCAGGATCTGATACTTCCAAAACTAACGTTTTCTTCATCTTCAGAATCAATTTGTTCCCTCACAGCTTCGTCATCCGATCCACCATCGAGCGAGGCTAATATCTGATTATGTACTTGTTCAGCTGTAAGTCGCTGAGCCATGACAACTTACGTCTGAGGTAAATTTGATTGATGCCTCATATCATTGTTTGCCAAACATCTAGTGGAATAAAGGTGAATCAGTCGTGGCCAAAAGTTTTGGCAGTGACATATATTTTGTGTTTTGCAAAGTTTGCTGCTTCAGTATTTGTAGATTATTTTCCTGCTGCTGCTGCTCAACTGGAGGTTCATTTTCCAAAATAAAAGATGTCGAAACGTAATTAGCTGCATTTTATTGTCACAATCATTTTTAATTCATTAAAATTAGCAGCGAAGCCTGTTTCCACCACGGGATAAAAAAATAAAGGAAATCATGACTTTTGCGCTGTTTATCTGCTATTTTCAAAGAAACTGTAAGCAGTTCTAACAGTAGAGCAGAGTTATTTTCATTAACTAAAACCAATAAAAAACATTTTTGGGTTACGCTATTTTAAGGCGTCCTTGTTACAGTGTAATTATACATTTACAGTTTTTTAAGATTGCTTACAAACTAAAATTAAACTTTTCCAACAATTAGCAAAACCTTACACTCAAGGAGCAAAACACAAGGCTAGATTTGCACAACTGTAAGCACATTGTCAGCTTCACACTATTTGCAAAACATTACACACAGTGATTTGCAAAACACTAAACACACTTGTATACATCAGACACAGAAGTATATCATGATGTCACTTCCTTGCAATTCCAAAGCACTGACTGTCAAATTACCACACCTATGAGCCAATCTGTTAAACACAGCCATCAGGTGCACAAACACATGATTGCTAAATTGTAGACACACCAATCAGGTTTAAGCACTATAAAAATGCAGCAGGTAGGTTCACCTGCCTTCAACCAAAATGGAAGGAGTCAGAAGAAGAGTGAGGGTGAGAGGAGGAGTACACAGAGGAGGAGAAGGAGGCAGAGGCAGAGGCAGAGGCAGAGGTAGAGGTAGAGGTAGAGGAAGAGCTGAAGCAGGAGGAGAACGTGCACAAAGAAGAAGAGGACCAAACTTATCAAATGACATTCGTGCAACACTAGTGGACCATGTTGTGAACCACGGATTGACGCTGAGGGAGGCTGGACTGAGAGTTCAGCCAAATCTTAGCAGATATACAGTGGCATCTGTCATAAGGACTTTTCGACAGGAAAACAGGTAAAAGAAGATCTGTCTACAGTTACAGTAATCAGCCGCTTATTGTATGCACCATATCAGCACTTGTGATACCCCTTCCTGTGACATTGTACAGTAAGTTACATGTATTATTCTCTACATAGGATTGAGGGTCGGGAACGACAAGGAGGAAGGGGGCCCATATTCACGCAAGAACAAGAGAGAGAGATAATAAACATGGTTTTGGCCAATAATGCTATCAGGCTCAGAGAACTACAAGCAAACATTATCGGTGACCATGCCATTTTCAATAATGTCCATCAGGTCTCTCAGTCAACACTGGCACGCATCCTGAAAAGACATCAGGTTCAAATGAAACAACTTTATCGAGTGCCTTTTGAGCGGAATTCAGAGAGGGTCAAACGGCTGCGGCATGAGTATGTGGAGGTTTGTATTGTTCACTTTAGCACTGTGATGTTGCATACTCCACACATTACTTTTTTACATTGACTGTAATATACTAGACCTATCCTGAACTACACAATGTTGTCTTTCACTGTATTTCAGAGAGTTTTGCAGATGGATGCTGAGGAAATCCTGCATGAATTCATATATATTGATGAGGCAGGGTTCAACCTCACAAAAGCAAGAAGGAGAGGCAGAAATATCATTGGCCACAGGGCTATAATCAATGTCCCAGGGCAACGTGGGGGTAACATCACCCTTTGCGCTGCCATTTCACAGCATGGGGTTCTCCTCCGTCATGCCAAAATGGGCCCTTACAACACACCTCACATTCTCGCATTTTTGGACCGATTGCACCACATCGTCACAGCAGGTAATGAAATGCACCAGATACAATACACTGTCATCTGGGACAATGTGTCATTCCACCGCTCTGCTTTGGTCCAGAACTGGTTTCAACACCATCCACAGTTGACAGTACTATACCTTCCACCATACTCTCCGTTTCTAAACCCTATCGAAGAGTTTTTCTCTGCATGGCGGTGGAAGGTTTACGATCTCCAGCCCCAGGCTCAGGTACCCCTCATTCAGGCCATGGAGGACGCCTGTGACCAAGTCGACGCCGCAGCTGTGCAAGGATGGATTCGACATTCAAGACGGTTCTTCCCGCGTTGTCTTGCTAATGAGGATATTGCTTGTGATGTTGATGAAATTCTCTGGCCAGATCCAGCTAGGCGAAGAGATAGTGTATAGTATGTTTACTGTAGTATTTTCTGTACAATATTGTCAGTTTTTTCAGATTATTTTTTATGTTTGTTGTTGTTGTTGTTTACTGTAATTGTAACCTGTACTGGATACAGTATTTTACGTTTGTCTGTTGTTTGCTGCGCTAACAGTGTTATGCACACTACTGTAGTTGCATGACAACTGGGACATGTTTTGTTGTGATTCTCCATGTTGACTGATTTGGGTATATGGATAGAAATCAATGATATTTTCGTCAGTCTGCAGCATTGGTCTTGTGTAGTGTTTGGTGAACTATTGTATAGTTGCACTTTCTCTGTGTACTTCATTTACAGTACTCTAATCACTGAGAATTAGACTTGCTAAAAGTGTTTTAGGTTAGCAACAGCAGTGTGTAACTGGTTCAAAAAGATTAAAGTCATATGAAATGTGTGTGTTTCGTATGGTAACAAAATATTGTTTTTATAAAGTTGTGTATAGTTTTGACAAAAGTGTTCCATTTTGCAAATGATCTGAAGTGTTGTGCTACTTTGGTGTAGGGTTGTGTTAATTGTGTGTAGTGTTTTGAAAAACCGGGCCCTGTTTTCAAAATTGTGCTTAAGCAATCGTAAAAAACTGTAAGTACTGAGTAATATTAATTAACTACATACTTACTATATGGTTAGGGTTAGGATTAGGGTTTGGTTTAGGCTTACTGTTATGTAATTATGCATAATTTATTGTTAACATCTAATTCTAAATAAGAACAAAAACTATAATAATATATTCAGTATGATGCTAAAATAACCCAAAAAATGCAAAAATATAAAACTGACATCTCATTCAAAATATAAATATAAACCTAGAATTATATAAATGCTGCTAAAATAACACAAGTGACAGCAAAAATATAAAACTAACATCTAATTCAAAATATGAACAAAAACTATAATAGTGCATCAGCTGGTGTTTTGTGTGCAGTTCCTCTCCCGGCCGCAGGAGGCGATCATCATCCAATCAGCGCCGTGCTCCGCCTGTGTTTCTGTCACGTGCGCGCAGCGTGAGTTTGTGATGATGAACGGATGAGACGCTGTCGGGATTCAACGCTCGGTTTAGCGAGTCTGATTATGTGAGGGAATTATCATATCGGTCTTCTCTTTAGTATCTGATCAGAGCGTGTAATGATGAGGAAGCAGCAGACGTTCAGCCGCGGTCTGTCCGATAAAGTCCGCAAATCTAAAGCGGCTCCGGAGATCCAGAAAAACCCGTTCGAGGTGAAGATAAACCGCAAGAAGTTCGATGTTTTGGGCCGCAAGAGTAAACACGACGTGGGTCTGCCGGGGGTCTCCAGATCCAGAGCCATTCAGAAGGTAAAACACGGTGATGTTAGTGTTTGTGGACGTTTACTGTGTAAATACTGTCGTGCGATGACGTCACTGTAACGCTACATTATTCTTTTGGGTCACACTTTATTTTAAGGTGTCCTTGTTACAGTCTAATTATACATTAAGTACTGAGCAATATTAATTAAGTTACATGTACTTACTATAGGGTTAGGGTTTGGTTCAGGGTTACTTGCATGCAATTATGCACAATTAATTGTTATTTTAATAGTAAGTACATGTCACGTGTAACAAGGACACCTTAAAATAAAGTGTTACCTTCTTTTGTTATGATTAATATACACTACCATTCAAAAAAAAGTTTTTGAACAGTGATATTTGTAATGTTTTTTAAGGAAGTCTCTTCTGCTCACCAAGCCTGCATTTATTTGATCAGAAATACAGCAAAAGCAGTACAATTTTGAAATATGTTTACTATTTAAAATAACTGCTTTCTACTTGAATATATTTCAAAATGTATTTTATTCCTGTGATTTCAAACCAGAATTTTCAGCATCATTACTCCAGTCTTCAGCGTCACATGATCTTCAGAAATCATTATATTTTGATTTTTTTTCAGGTTTCTTTGATGAATAGAAAGTTCAGAAGAACACTATTTATCTGAAATAGAAATCTTTTGTAACATTATAAATGTCTTTATAATCACTTTTGATCAATTTAAAGCATCCTTGCTAAATAAAAGTATTAATTTCTATAATTTCTTTCCCAAATATATATATATATACTGCTTTTGATTTCAGATAGATGCTGATCTTCTGAACTTTCTATTCATCTAAGAATCAAAAATGTACTCAACTGTTTTAAATATTGATAATAATAATACTACTAATAAATGTTTCTCGAAGAGCAAATCAGCATATTTATATTCAAATAGAAGGCAGTTATTTTAAATAGTTGAAATATTTCAAAAATTTACTGTTTTGCTGTACTTTGGATCAAATAAATGCAGGTTTGGTGAGCAGAAGAACATTAAAAATCTTACTGTTCAAAAACTTTTTTTTGACTGGTAGTGTATATCGAATAAAACCCTACTAAGATGGAGTGTGTGTTTGATTCCTCAGAGGAAGGAGACTCTCCTGAAGGAGTTCAGAGCGAAAGACAAAAACAACAAGTTCATCGACAGACGCTTCGGTGAATATGACCAAAAAATCACACCTGAGGAGAAGATCCTGCAGAGATTCACGCTGGAGCGACAGGTGACACATCACATTCACCTGTAACAATAACTACAACTGTAACATATGTAACGATAACTGTAACTATAACTATACCAACATTTGTAACAATAACGACAGCTGTAACGATAACTACAGCTGTTATTATAACTATAACGACAACTCTAACTATAACATCTGTAACAATAACTATAACGACAGCTGTAACTATAACTTCAACTGTGATAATAACTATAACATATGTAACGATAACTGTAACTATAACTATACTAGGGCTGTCAAAAAAAAATTTAAAATTTCGAATATTCGTCAAATTTAAAATAAAAATCCACATTCAAAATCCAGAATTTTAGGTGTGCATCAAGCAGCTTTATCAGCGGCGCACGAGATGCGATGACGATGTAAGTGTCGTTGATAATGTTTTTGTTTGTCTATCCAGTTGATGCGGCGCTGCTGCGTTGTTCATTAAAAATATTGCGGGAAAAGATAACGTCAATGCAGAGATGATGTTGTTTACGTTAAAACTGAAACCAAGCCGTTCACACAGAAAGCATATTTCGCGCATTTTCTAGAGGGACATCTCTCTAGAATGCATCACCGTTGCACTCGCGTCTCGCACAAAAGAGCCGCATGTTTAGAAAGCCATGTAAAATTAATGTAAGTTCAACTTTGAAAAAAACATATCTCGAGACTTTATGGCGGGGTTTTTTCCCTCCCCCCCCCTCTCTCGTGTTTTTAAATGAAAAATGTACTCTGTGTGATATGTTATCTTATGCTTTGAATGAACGTGCATTAGTAATATTTTGCTCGATGCGCCCTCTTGTGGCCTCAGGAGAGAAGCCAAAAGCTTTTCTTCACCCTAACTGAAATTATGCATTTTAAATTCGAATATAATTCACATTTTGATAATAGTACAAAAGTATAGTGTAAAAGTACAAAATTCGAATTTAGTTTTTCAGCCATTTTGACAGCCCTAAACTATACCAACATTTGTAACAATAACGACAGCTGTAACGATAACTTTAACATCTGGAACGATAACTACAACTGTGACAATAACTATAACGACAACTGTAAATATAACATCTGTAACAATAACTATAATGACAGCTGTAACGATAACTATATCTAACCATAGCTGTAACAGTAACTAAAACATGTAACAATCTGTAACATGTTACAATATCTGTAGCATGTACTGCAGAATTACTGATCATCACTGATGGGTGTGTGTGTGTGTCTCTGTGTGTGTGTGTGTCTCTCTGTGTGTGTGTGTGTGTGTGTAGCGCACTCAAGACAGGAAGGACATGTATAATCTGAATGAGGAAGAGGAGCTGACCCATTATGGCCAGTCTCTGGCGGAGATGGAGAAGATGACAGATGTGATCGACAGCGACAGCGACTCTGAAGAAAAGGGCCTGCTGTCAGGTGATGCATTTAAACATGAATGATCATCACTTATCAATAGTCATTCATTGTTACGGTCAGTAACTGATGTGATGATGGATGTGTCTGCAGCTGAACTGACCGCCACACATTTCGGCGGCGGTGGAGGTTTGCTGAGGAAGAAGAGCGCTGGAGATGAAGACGAAGAACACAAGCCCAAATCACGGCAGGAGCTGATCGAGGAGCTCATTATCAAATCCAAACAGGAGAAGGTCAGAAAGTGTTTCCTCAAATAATAAAATGTTACTTTACTGTGATTAAACATCATCCTGTCTCATCCTTAAACATCATCACACCAATAACTGTATATCTATAAGGATAGCTGTATAATAACTATAACAAAATCTATAATAGCTATAACGATAACTGTGATAGTTGCAACTATAACTGTAACAATAAGGATAGCTGTAACAATAATTATAACAATAGATATAACTATAAGAACAGCTGTAATGTTAACTATAGCAATAGCTATAACTATAACAAGAGCTGTAACAATAACTGTAATGGTAGCTTTAACAATAGTTGTAATAATTATATATATATATATGTATATATATGTTGTAGCTATAATGACAGCTGTAACGTTAACTATAATGATAAATGTAATCACTATAAATGTAATAACTATAAACAACAATTATACAATAATTATAACAGCTGTTACAATAGCTGTAATGATAAAAACATCTGTAATTATTACTAACAACATCTGTAACGATAACTGTATCAACATCTGTAACAAGTATACCGATATCTAATGACAGCTGTGACAATAACTTTAACAACATATGTAACAATAACTATAATGACAGCTGTAACAGTAAATACAATGACAGCTGTAACGATACATTTAGCAACAGCTGTAACAATAACTACAACTGTGATAATAACTATAACATCTGTAACAATAACTGTAACAGTAACTATAACTATACCAACATCTGTAACATTAACAACAGCTGTAACGATAACTTCAACTGTGATAATAACTATAGCATCTGTAACAATAACTGTAACTATAACTGTACCAACATTTGTAACAATAACTGTAACTATAACTCACACACACACACACACACTCACTCGCCATAACAAACCTTAAAATCAAAAAACAAACCTGGAGCACAAAACCAGTCATACGGCTACATTTTTTAAAATTGAGGTTTATGCATCATCTTAAAGTTGAATAAATAAGCTTTCCATTGATGTATGGTTATTTGTAACAATAACGACAGCTGTAACGATAACTTTAACATCTGGAACGATAACTACAACTGTGATTATAACTATAACGACAACTGTAAATATAACATCTGTAACAACTATAATGACAGCTGTAACGATAACTTTGATATGTATAATGAGAGCTGTAATGTTAACTATAGCTAACAATAGCTGTAACAATAACTATAACATCTGTAACAATAATTATATCAACTGTAACGATAACTGTAACATCTGTAACAATAACTATAATGAGAGCTGTAATGATAACTTTGATAAGTATAATGAGAGCTGTAATGTTAACTGTAGCTAACAATAGCTGTAACAATAACTATAACATCTGTAACGACAACTGTAACAATAACTGTAACATCTGTAACAACTAAAATGACAGCTGTAACGATAACTGATAAGTATAACGAGAGCTGTTCCGTTAACTATAGCTAACAATAGCTGTAACAAAATATTTGTAACAATAATTATAACAACAACTGTAACATCTATAACAATAACTAAAATGACAGCTGTAACGATAACTTTGATAAGTATAATGACAGCTGTTACGTTAACTATAGCTAACAATAGCTGTAACAAAATATTTGTAACAATAATTATAACAACAACTGTAACATCTGTAACAATAACTAAAATGACAGCTGTAACGATAACTTTGATAAGTATAATGACAGCTGTAACATTAACTATAGCTAACAATAGCTGTAACAATAAATATAACATCTGTAACCATAACTATAATGACAACTGTAACAATAATTGTAACAATATTTGTAATGATGACAATAAACGATATTATCGTCCACACTTTCCGATGATAATGTTTTGTCGTCTGCCACTGTTACTGCTCAAGCTCTCTAGTTGAGAATATTCTGAATGGCTCTCAGTGTTTTTATCATTCATCAGCTGGAGAAAAAAAAGGTCTAAAAGTGAGTCCAACAATATCGTTCCTCGTTGTTATTGTTATAGTAGTAGAGTTAGAGCGATTATTAAACTTTATGGTTGTGAGCGGTTCTTTAATGCTGACGCTCTTGATGTTCTCAGCGCGAGCGTCAGACGCAGAAGGAGGAGGCGCAGGAGCTCACGGAGAAACTGGATCAGGAGTGGAAATCCATCCAGAACCTTCTGGCCCACAAAACCCCCAAAGCAGAGAGGAAAGACGAGACGGACAAACCTAAGGTACTGAAGCACCTGCGACCAAACACTGAAGCTGTTTCTGAGCGTGTGCTGCTGTCCCTCACTCTGTGACACTGTGTGTGTGTGTGTGTGTGTGTGTGTGTGTGTGTGTGTGTGTCAGCTGGACGAGTATGACATGACTGTGCGAGAGCTGGCTTAAACTACTTCAGTCTGTGTGCATTGAATTTATTTAATACACGAGTTTCACAATTTGAGTTTAATTACTGAAATAAATGAACTTTTCCACGACATTCTAATTTATTGATATGCACCTGTATATATATATACATGATTCTCTCTGTCTGCAGGACGGTAAATGGAACATTGAGGGAGAGGAGAAAGAGGATGATGATGGTGATGAAGAGGGAGGAGAGAAGGAGGATGATGATGGTGATGAAGAGGGAGGAGAGAAGGAGGATGATGATGATGCTGAGGAGGGAGGAGAGAAGGAGGATGATGATGGTGATGAAGAGGGAGGAGAGAAGGAGGATGATGATGGTGATGAAGAGGGAGGAGAGAAGGAGGATGATGATGGTGATGAAGAGGGAGGAGAGAAGGAGGATGATGATGGTGATGAAGAGGGAGGAGAGAAGGAGGATGATGATGGTGATGAAGAGGGAGGAGAGAAGGAGGATGATGATGGTGATGAAGAGGGAGGAGAGAAGGAGGATGATGATGGTGATGAAGAGGGAGGAGAGAAGGAGGATGATGATGGTGATGAAGAGGGAGGAGAGAAGGAGGATGATGATGGTGATGAAGAGGGAGGAGAGAAGGAGGATGATGATGGTGATGAAGAGGGAGGAGAGAAGGAGGATGATGATGGTGATGAAGAGGGAGGAGAGAAGGAGGATGATGATGGTGATGAAGAGGGAGGAGAGAAGGAGGATGATGATGGTGATGAAGAGGGAGGAGAGAAGGAGGATGATGATGGTGATGAAGAGGGAGGAGAGAAGGAGGATGATGATGGTGATGAAGAGGGAGGAGAGAAGGAGGATGATGATGGTGATGAAGAGGGAGGAGAGAAGGAGGATGATGATGGTGATGAAGAGGGAGGAGAGAAGGAGGATGATGATGGTGATGAAGAGGGAGGAGAGAAGGAGGATGATGATGGTGATGAAGAGGGAGGAGAGAAGGAGGATGATGATGGTGATGAAGAGGGAGGAGAGAAGGAGGATGATGATGGTGATGAAGAGGGAGGAGAGAAGGAGGATGATGATGGTGATGAAGAGGGAGGAGAGAAGGAGGATGATGATGGTGATGAAGAGGGAGGAGAGAAGGAGGATGATGATGGTGATGAAGAGGGAGGAGAGAAGGAGGATGATGATGGTGATGAAGAGGGAGGAGAGAAGGAGGATGATGATGATGCTGAGGGTGAAGAAGAAGACGAGGAGGGTGGTGAGGATGCTGATGATGAAGATGCAGATGATGATCACTGTGACCTGCAGTCTGATGAGGGCAGTGAGGATGAGGACGCTGAGGGCGCTGAGGAAGAGCAGGTCTGTGCTGAAGGGCCTCCAGCAGTGATTGAGGAGCAGAAGAAAGCTGCACAGGAAGCAGCCAAAGCAGAACTGCCCTACACCTTCACAGGTACCGCAGTCACATGATCGTCAGGAACTCACCTGACCTGCTGCTAATGCATGTTTGAATGAATCTGTCGTGAAGACAAGCTTGTTTAGGGGTCAGAGGTCAGTTTAGGAGATGCAGTGGAAGTCTAAGAGATGAGCTCACTAGTGTGTGTCTGTTTGTCTGTGTGTGTCTGTGTGTGTGTGTGTGTGTGTGTGTGTGTGTGTGTGTGTCTCTGTGTGTGTGTGTG
>NW_015654933.1:270423-272098 GCF_001515625.1 Sinocyclocheilus rhinocerous
TGTGTGTGTGTGTGTGTGTGTGCTTCAGCTCCAGAGAGCTACAGTGATCTGAAGGCACTCCTGCAGGATCACGGATCAGATCAGCAGTGCCTCATTCTGGACAGAACACTGAAGTGTCACCATCCCAGTCTGGCCGCAGGAAACAAAGCCAAACTACAGGTCAGAGACATTTTCTGTTTGTTTTTTTATTTTAGTAAGTTTTAGGGGTGGCGGAAAAATCAATACAGCATAGTATCGTGATATTTTCTGCGGCAATACTGTATCGATACACGGACGCCAAGTATCAATCTTTTATTATACTATTTGGTTGAATAATTAAATAAATTTCTTTACAGTCCACTAGATGGTAGTGTTGAGTTTTTTTCTTGTGAGGTCAGCTGGGTCACCTTCAGCATGCAGCAAGTTAGTAAAATAAATGTCCGCGTTTAAATTGGATGTAAAACTTAGTTTTATTTATTTTAAATTTAACAGCAATTTACTTTAAAATGCACCAAACTTTTTTTGTGCAAGTTCAAGTTGCATTGTTCAGAATACCTGTAGTAGCACAGCAGTGCATACCTGTTTACATTTAATTAAGGTGGACTAGATTAGACTGTAATACTAATAGTTGAGTTTGTCAGGTGCATACAACATTTATGACAGGTTTTCATGAAAGTGTTAGTCAGTTTGTCTGCTTGACAATCCCATTTAGCACTGCAGCAATAAAACTGAGATAAACAAACTGAGAAATGTTCTTTTTAATTAAAACACATGTTGCCAATTTTTATTTTGGGGACATAATTCGAAGTTGGAAAAAGGTAATAGATTGCAATATATTGCAGAATATCACAATATATGTAAAATCGCAATTATATTGTATCGTGATAATATCGTATCGTGGGGCCTCTGGTGATTCCGACCCCTAGTAAGTTTTAGTTATTTTGTTGCATTTTTGTCATTTTCATCATTTTTTTATTATGTCTATATAGTTTTTATTAATGTTTATTTTATTTTTTTCAGTTTTAGTTATTTTAGCACATCAAGTTAAACTTGCCTAGGCAACTAGCTGAAATAAAAAATTGTTATTCTTCAAATGTATTATTCTTAAACTTTTTTTACAGGATTGCTTTTATTTGATTAGTTTCTTATTGTGTTGTTCTTTGCTATTCGTCTTTTGCTATATTTGCAGTATATTGTCTTATATTGTTGTGTTTGCCTTTGTGTAAAGCTTTTACGTAAAGCGACTTGAGAAAGTAACATGAAGGCGCTATATAAAATAAAATTATTTTTATTATTATTATAAGGTTTTTGTATTTTATTTTGGGTTATTTTGTATTGTATTTCATTTAAATAAAAAACTTTTATGGTTTTAGTTTAAAAACATCTCAAGTGCTTCAATAGAAGTTGTTTGACCGTTTTTAATCTCCTCACTTTAAGTGATTTTTTGAGTCTGTCAGGATGCTGCCTATGTAGATGTCACACAGTGTGTTTAGCGTTTGACACGGAGCCGTTGAGCGTGTGTGTGTGAGAGCGTGTGTGTGTGTGTGTGTTAAATGTGATTGTGTTTTATTCCGTGTTCAGAAGTTGTTCGGCTTTCTGCTGGAGTATGTTGGTGATCTCGCTACCCAGAATCCTCCTGATCTGAGAACCGTCAGCGCACTTATCCCGTGAGTAACACACACACACACACACCGCA
>NW_015654933.1:272451-281081 GCF_001515625.1 Sinocyclocheilus rhinocerous
CTCACACACTCTCTCTCACACACACACACACACGCGCGCTCACACACACTCCCACACACGCTCACACATGCTCCCACACACACACACACTCTCTCACACACACGCATGCTCACACACTCTCTCACACACACACGCGTGCTCCCACACACGCACACACACACACGTGCGCTCACACACGCTCCCACACACGCTCACACACACACACACACAGATGATGTGAGCTTATCTGTATGCTCGTGTGTGTGTGTTCTGCAGTCAGATCTGCGGTCTGTGTCAGATGTTTCCTGAGGCTGCGTGTAAAGCCGTGCAGACGTTACTCAGCGACAGCGGCCACAGCATGGAGGAGACGCTGGAGGTCAAAGGTCGAGCGCCGATGCCTGATCTGGACATGGTGCGCAGATGTACTGACACAAGAGCACAGATACAGAGACGAGAGGCTGATCCTGAGCTCATCGTGTGTGTGTGTGTGTGTGCAGCTGGTCCTCCTGAAGATCACGGCGCTGCTGTTCCCCTCGTCAGATTTCAGACATCCGGTGACGACTCCAGCGTTCCTCTACATCAGTCAGGCGCTCACCAGGGTCTGTGTGTGTGTCTGTAATAATGAGTAGATTGTTTGTTTGTTTTAGTCATACAGATGCTTTAAAACATCTTGTTCACCCAAGACATGATGACCTAATGTGATGGCTCTGTGTGTGTGTTTCAGTGTGTGGTGCTCTCTCTGGAGGACGTGTGTAAGGGTTTGATCCTCTGCTGTCTGGCGCTGGAGTTCGTCTCGCTGTCTCGGAGGTTTTTCCCAGAACTGCTGAACTTTCTGCTGGGACTCCTGCACCTGACTGTCTCTGACAAACGCAACATGGGTACTGCAGTGTGTGAGAGTGTGTGTGTGTGTGTGAGTGAGTGTGTGTGTGTGTGTGAGTGAGTGTGTGTGTGTGTGTGAGTGAGTGTGTGTGTGTGTGTGAGTGAGTGTGTGTGTGTGTGTGAGTGAGTGTGTGTGTGTGTGTGAGTGAGTGTGTGTGTGTGTGTGAGTGAGTGTGTGTGTGTGTGTGAGTGAGTGTGTGTGTGTGTGTGAGTGAGTGTGTGTGTGTGTGTGAGTGAGTGTGTGTGTGTGTGTGAGTGAGTGTGTGTGTGTGTGTGAGTGAGTGTGTGTGTGTGTGTGAGTGAGTGTGTGTGTGTGTGTGAGTGAGTGTGTGTGTGTGTGTGAGTGAGTGTGTGTGTGTGTGTGAGTGAGTGTGTGTGTGTGTGTGAGTGAGTGTGTGTGTGTGTGTGAGTGAGTGTGTGTGTGTGTGTGTGAGAGTGTGTGTGAGTGTGTGTGAGTGAGATTTTACTTCACCTGATCAAACCTAACGAGCTACTCGTGTGGAAACAGGAAGAGGAATCTGGGTGTTTCCTGTCTGCTTATGTCCATCATCACAAGCGACAGAGGCATTACTGTATTCACACATTCAGTCTGAGTATTTGATTCTGAACGGCTGTCCATCATGCTCACGTGACCATTGTGTGACACGCTCACACACACACACACACTCACTCATACATACACACACACACACACACACACCAGTTACTGATTACATTATTGATTGATCTTTGTATTTCTGTTGTTTCATTCTTTTTAATACATGTTAAATCCCTATTTATTTCTTGCTTTGTTATTTTTATTTCTGATGCACCTTTTATGTCTTTTTAATAACTTTTATGTAAAGCGCTTTAAATCACACTCGTGTTTGGTAACAGTTTTCTTGAAGCCTTAATGTAAACTGCATTGTTATAGGTGTTCATAATGTATGTTATATAATGCATAATAAAAATGTCTGAAATATGTAATTTGTCATGTATTTTAATGCATTACACTTTCTAAAAATGTAAAAATGAATAGATTTATTATGACTGTGTTTACAATTATCCATGAGATCATATGATGCATTTATTACAAGGCATAATTAATGCATTAAAATACTTATGTAATGCACTATATATATATATGTGTGTTAGGTGTTCTATAATAATAAACACGCATGGCCAGTGATTTCCTCTCTTCTGCATCTGCTGTGTTTGTGTTTCAGGCTGTCGCTCATCGATTCCTGTCTGGATCTGGTGAAGAGATGCACGTCGCTCTATAAAGACCTGCCGTCATTCGCTCACATCTTTCAGCCAATCAGAACGCTGCTTCTCCAGCATCTTCCTGTCGAGGGTTACCCCGCCCCTATCCAGGTTCAGCATCTGCATTACCATCAGATTCACAATCATCAGCGCGTTATGATTCATGCTGATGTGTTTGTGTGCAGGATCTTCACAGCGAGATCTTAGACGCCATTCCTGAGCAGCCTTCCCAGCATGCACCTCTGGTGTTCAAGAAGAAGAAACCCATCCCGCTGAAGCTCTTCACACCGAAAATAGTGCAGATGTGAGTGAAACATGAACTAGAATAATTTCATTCTGACACAGCTCTGTCCTAGACAAATACAGCACTATATATGTGTTCCTGCAGCACAAAAGCAGTGTTAAGTCGCTGGGAGGCCCTCAAGAGGAAGAACAGGAAGTGATGAGGAGGAAGACTGGAAAACTGTACGTTTGTCCTCATGATAGAGGTTTTTATCTGACAGATTATGAGAAATAAAGCTTTGCAGTGAGACTCTCTTCATGTGATGGAATCCAGTTTGTTTTTTTAAATGATTGCTGCACTGCAAAAAAAATAAAAATATATATTTTGTAGTCTTTAATCAGGAAAGAACAGTAAGATTTTTAATGTTTTTTAAAGAAGTGTCTTCTGCTCACCAAGCCTGCATTTATTTGGTTTTGCTGCTTAATATTTTTGTGGAAACAATGATACCACTCAAACATTTGTATAAGATTTAAAAAAGAGAGAGAAATTAATAATTCATAATTTTATTCATGATGCATGAAAGTGATAAAAAGTGAGTGAAGATGTTTAAAATGATTTCTATTTAATAAATGCATTAACAGATGTAATTAATATATTTGATAAATGCCAATAAATGCTGTTCATGAAACTTTCTATTTATCAAAAAATCCTGAAAAATAAAGTGCATCACCATTTCCGCAGCAAAATTGTTTTCAACATTGATAATGTATTATTGCAATATAAGATATATCTTTTAATGTGCTAATATATATATTTTGTATCACGGCTCTGGTTTCTCCTGCAGTCTGGATTACGGTAAAAAGCGAGGGAACACGAAGGAGGAGAAGGAGCACGAGCGGCTCAAGCACAAATACAAGCGTGAGTTTAAGGGAGCGCTGAGGGAGATCCGGAAGGACACACGCTTCCTGGCTCGGGAGAAGCTCTTTTGATCAATTTAAAGCATCCCTGCTAAATAGGATGCAAGGATGCATCCTATATATACATATATTAGAATCATATTAGAATGATTTCTGAAGATCATGTGACACTGAAGACTGGAGTAATGATGCTGAAAATACAGCTGCGCATCACAGAAATACATTACAGTTTAACACATTCACACAGAAAACTTTTTTTTACACATTAAAAATATTTCACAATATTACTGCTTTTGCTGTATTTTGGATCAAATAAATGCAGGCTTGGTGAGCAGAAGACACTTCTTTAAAAAACATTAAAATCTGACTGTTCAAAAACTCTTGACTGGTAGAGTACATGCAAAATGACCGGAGATATTAAGAAATATCAAAATAAAGTGAGTTTGTTTAAAACAAGAACAAATATCTGCCAATGGGCTGAGTAAAAATAAAAATTAACTTAATTCAAAGGGAAAACAAATGTCTTTCTGACCGATTGGCAGATATTTGTTCTTGTTATAAGCTTAATCTCATTTAATTTTGATACATTTTTTTAAATATCTTATGTCATTTTGCTTCTAGAGTAAATGTATCTTAATTAAATTTTTTTTTAGATATCTGTACTGGAGAAGACGAGGCAAAAATGTTGATTCAATACAGTTTAATAACTCGGTGTTCATTAATTATGAAACAGTTTCAGCTGTAAACCAGCTCTACAGAACACAATAGTGTCATTATTTCAGCTCAAATTTGGTTTTCATCCAAATGAATATTAGTCAGGAACCAATTAATGCAGAAGCTCCAGGAATAAAGGAGCACAAAGAGGAAAAAAGCGTTTATTTTTCATCCTTCAGCAGTTCAGAATAACTGAAGCTTTATAAACCGTTCCGATAAAAGCACAACACGATATACAACAGAGAGCAGTGTGCATTAAAATCAAGCTTTATTTAGTGCCTGGTGAGATTTGGTTCTTTTAGGTGAGACTAGTTAACTCGGCTAGTTTAGCAGGTCTTGGTTTAGTGGAGGTTGATCTCCAGGAGTCTTCAGGCGATGGTCACCGCTTGGGAAAACAAGACACAACACACATCAGACGAAATCAAAACCAAGACTTCTATGAGCTACGGCTGGAATACTCTTCATGATTTACAGTCAACGAGGAGTCGGCGTAAAGTCTGTGAATCGAAAAAATCATGATCTTTTGGCTTCAGACTGATTCCAACCAGGCTGAGATTAAACAAGTTTGATATTTTGAACCGACTTTGAATACATTGTTTCTATTTGTCAAGCGTCTCCTAGCAACAAAAGTGCATTGCCAAGTTCTGGCGCCTGGGAAGTTCCTATTTATGAGTGGGTAAGTCATAATTACGTATGAATAACGTAAAAAATTCACACAGATTAAAGTGCAAAAGGATTATAAAGACCGAAAGGTAACACTTTATCTCATTAGTTAACCTTGCATTCACATTCACTTTAGATACATTGTTTCCATTTGTCATGCGTCTCCTAGCAACAAAGTGAGGAAGTTCATATGAGTTCATAACAGATGAGTTCAAGTCACGTTGGTGATGCACCATTTCTAGGAAAAAAATGTAAAAAAATTAAAAAAATTTTTTTTTTATTCTACATCTCCAAAATGATTAAAGATTGCGAATTACTTGTTCTTGATATTTTTTTCTTTCAATTTCTTTTTTTTTTTGTGTGCATGCAGCTTGGCTAATTTTAATGTAAATGGGGAAAAAATATTTCAACAAATTGATCATTAATGCAGATGTGGCATCTATTGCATGGATAATAGATAACGCTGGGCTTAAAGAAAGTTCAGATTCCCGCTCGTAAAGTTCATGTGTTTGATTCCTCGATACAATCTTTCCAACACGACTTGAACTCATCAGTTTGTTCGTTCGAGTCTGATGCCCAGTTTTTCCTCGGCAAATGTAAGACACCTAGGGCCTCATTTAAATGATCATAAGAGCAGATTTAGGACGGATTCTGCGCAACATTTTATAAACGAGGCCCCTAGTGTTTTCTGAAAGTCATGTAACAATTACAAGTTGCCCGATCTAAAATGTAATTTAGTAGTGTAACTATTTTTTCAAATTACATTTGATGACTTTTCTGAACTTCTAATGTTTTCAACTGTTAATCTGTTTCAAACATCAAGGTTATCCTTACACTGATTATCACATTACATTGTGATAATGTATCATCAGTACTGAGTAATATTAACTACATGCACTTACTATATGGTTAGGATTATTAGGGTTTGGTTTAGGGTTACTTGCATGTAATTATGCATAATGTATTGTTATTATAATAGTAAGTAAATGTAACATATGTAACAAGGACACCTTAAAATATACTGTTTTTGAAATCAGATCTCTGCATAGCTATCACAGGAAACACTGGCATCTAACAATGCTTTGAAAATACAGTTAATCTTAAAAAATAAAGCATACATAAACCCAAATAGGAAATAAACCAGTTATGGAATAAGCATGTGTCCTAAACTCCTGAAACATTGCTGTCTCATATTTTAGAGCAGTCTAAAATTCTAGTTCTAGCATTCTAGAACTGTCCAACGTATTTACAGGAAGGTTACATTAAACGCATACATTTTAATATTAGATGCTACATTTTGATGTTGAATCCACTGTTGTTTTAAATAGAATTATTCTATAGTATAACTAAATATAATGTAGAAACTGTAATTTTCTGCTTTGCAATCGTGAAAAGCGCCATACAAATAAACTTGAGTTGAATAGTCTACGCAGTATTTAATGCAATTGCATCAGAAGTAACTGTAATCAAATTACAGAAAAATTAAGAGTAATCCCTTACTTTATTTTTTAAATGAAATGACAGTAATTAAGAGTTAGTACTGCATTGCACCGACACTGCCTGCGGCGGAGATCCCGAGCCGCTTCTCCTCTCCTTCCAGCAGCCTCCTGTAGGTGGCGATCTCAGCGTCCAGCTTCAGCTTGATGTGGAGCAGCTGCTGGTAGTCAGCCATGTATTTTCCCATCTCCAACTTGGTCTGGCACAGCTGGCTCTCTAGCTGTGTGATGATGTCCTCCAGACCGGCCGTCTTGTCCAGATGCGCCGCCTCCATGTCCTCCAGCTGCTGCTCCAGCGCCGCGTTCCTCGTCCTCAGACCGTCGATCTGGCTCTGCAGCTCCGTCACCTGGGAAAACACACGCTCATGTTACCATTCATTACTAATGCCTTTATCACGGTATCATCACGATATTGAACTTTGAATTCAGGTTTCAAAATCAGGATGCATTTACTTGACAAGTAAAATGACTTAAGATACTATGTCTTGTTTTTTGAAAATATTATACAATTTTTGTTACTTTTTGCTTAAAACGAGTAAAAATATCTGCCAATGGGGTAAGAAAAATAATCTTGTTTAGCCTTTGAATCAAGATTATTTTTCTTTCTCCATTTGCAGAAATTTGTGCTTGTTTTAGGCAAAAACTAACAAAATTTGGATAATATTTTCAGAAAACAAGACATCATATATTTAGTAACTTGTCAAGTAAATGCATCCTGATTCAAGAATTTTTAATTGTTTATACTAAAAATCAAGACAAAACTACTAAGGAAGAAAATAATTTTTTTAAGTGATAAAGTGTGACTGAACAACATTTTCAAACAATATCAAGGTCACGTTAAAGTACAGATTAAAATGTAATAAAGTTTGAAAATAAATAGCCTATTAAGTCTAAATATTGAAGTATTTGGCGCTGTGATGAACACCATAGCGAATACACAAATCTGATTGGCTGTTTAAATCATTTAAACACTTTTAGAATCAGAAAGTAGCAGCTGCTCTTTTTACGGGGTTTCCAAGGAAACCGCTGCATTTCTGCTGTTCCATCAGCGCCACCTGCTGTCAGAGAGTGAAGCTGAATAATTTGTAATAAATAACTATTCACGGTGTTTTGAAGTGCCCACGATGACAATATGGTGATATGTCCGTCACCTGGTTGTGGAAGACGCTGATCTCCTCCTTCATGCTCTTCATCTGGTCCTCGTGTTTGCCGGCCTGCTCCTTCAGAGTGTCGAATTTACCCTTGTACCACTTCTCGGCCTCCTGGACGTTGCGAGCGGACACAGACTCGATCTCGGCGCGCATGCTGCGCAGGTAAGCGGCCAGGTCCGGTCTGTCGGAGTCCAGCTCCACCGTCACCTTAGACTCCTCGATCTGCTTCAGGAGGTCGGCCACTTCCTCGTCGTGGAGCTTCTTCAGGAACTCGATCTCGGCCACCAGCTGCTCGATGCGCTTCTCCAGGTCGGCCTTCTGTAGCGTCGCGCTGTCCACGTCTAGACGGAACTCGCGGAGAATCATCTCAGCCTCCTCTGTGGAGTCAAGAGAGAGGTCACGTAAAAATGGTGTCGATGTGATGTTACATAAAGAGAATGCATTTGATTTAGTCATGCAATACACTCTTAAAAATAAAGGTTCCAAAAGGGTGTTTGAACCATTTTTGGTTCCCAAAAGAACCTTTCGGTGAACAGTTCCTGAAAGAACCATTTTGAAGAACATTTAAAAAAATCTAATGAACCTTTTTAGACTATAAAGAACCTTTTCTGCATTTGAAAGGTTCCATGGATGTTCAAGGTTCTGCGTAGAACCAGTGATGCCAATAAAGAAGCTTTATTTTTAAAGAGTGAAAGGTTCTTTATTGGCATCAATGGTTCTACGCAGAACCTTTAACATCCATGGAACCTTTCAAATGCAGAAAAGGTTCTTTAGATTGTTAAAATGTTCTATCTTAGAACAAAAAATGGTTTACGAGCTGTTCACTGTAAGGTTCTTTGGGGAACCAAACATGGTTCTTCTACGGCATCTCTTTGAAATCTCAGATTTGGGAACCTTTATTTTTGTGTTTCATCATCAGTTTTTTTTTTGGTCATTGGTTTGTTCTCCTGTGGAACTAAATTGGACAATAATGAGCACAGGCCATTGAAAAACCCTGTGTGACCCTGCAGCACAAAAGCAGTGTTAAGTCGCTGGGGTATATTTGTAGCAATAGCCAACAATACATTGTATGGGTCAAAATTATACATTTCTCTTTTATGCCAAAAATCATTAGGATATTAAGTAAAGATCATGTTCCGTGAAGATATTTTGTAAATTTCCTACCGTAAATATATCAAAACTTAATTTTTGATTAGTAATATGCATTGCTAAGAACTTCATTTAGACAACTTTAAAGATGATTTTCTCAATATTTAGATTTTTTTGCACCCTCAGATTCCAGATTTTCAAATACTGTCCTAAAAAACCATACATCAATGTTAAGCTCATTTATTCAGCTTTCAGATGATGCATAAATCTCAATTTC
>NW_015654933.1:281156-287799 GCF_001515625.1 Sinocyclocheilus rhinocerous
ACACACACACACACACACACACTCACTCACACACGCTCACTCACTCACACACACACACACACACTGACTGTGAGACTGTAGGGTTCAGTGTTTTTCACGAGATCCTGATTAAACCTGGTAGAAACGTTGCCAGTAGTTTGAAATGTGAATGTTGAAGATTGACAGTTCCATTCTCTAATATTTTACACACTACCACTCAAAAGTTTGGGGTCACTATGACATTTATTATGTTAATGTCTTCTAGAGGTCAAATGTCATGCAAGAGGAAGTGATGTCATTTGGAGGCGTGGCCAAAGAAATGTAGCACAGTTTTCAGCACACGCAAAAATATTTCATATATAACTTCTGTTTCTTTAAACCAGCACATCCAGTGCAAGAAGACTTTGACTTTTTTATTTTACTTAACATAATAATTCTGACCCATACAATGTAGTGTTGGTTATTGCTACAAATATACCTGTGCTGCTTATGACTGCTTTTGTGCTGCAGGGCCACATTATTTGATTCAACGCTGTTTTGCTGCAGTTTATGGATTATAACGTTGTTGCATGAATGCATATCAATTAAGCTCATTTATTCAGCTTTCAGATGATGCATAAATCTCAATTTCACAAAATTGACCCTTATGACTGGTTTTGTGCTCCAGGGTCACATATATATATATTGTCCGGACCTCCGCAGGGAAAGAGATATAGAGACCGGACCTGTTTAATTGAATACCCCTGGTCTACATTCACAATATAAGTGTATAACACCTTTGATGGCCAGCTCCTCCTCCAGCTTGAGTCTCCAGACCTCCACCTCCTCCTCGATGTAGCCTCTCTCTATATCAGCCGCGCCCTTCTCAGCGGTCAGAGCTTCGATGAGCTCCCTCATCTCTTTAAACTTGAGCTCGTACTCGTCCCCGAGGCCGGTGGGCCCTCCCTTGAAGCGTCCCTGAAGGGCCTCCAGCTCGGCTCTCAGAGCGCTGTTCCTCTGCTCCAGCGCCTGGACCTTCTCGATGTATCCGGCGAAGCGCACATTGAGCTCCTGCATCTCCTCCTTCTCGTTGGTGTGGTGGATCTCGGTGGCCACTTCCACCGCCTGGCCCTGGAGTACCGTCCGTCTGCGGCTGTACGAGGAGCCACGGCATCGGGTCGGAGACGGGCTCTGGACCCTCATCCGGCTGGAGCCGCAGACGCTCAGGCTCTTCTGCGAATACGACGAACCTCTCATGACTTCAGACTCGGAGGAAGCTTTGGCTGTCGGAGACGCTCGTTGGTGTTTATATGGGCCGGCTAAGAATCTTGCAGCGCCTCTTGAAAGTCTTGCAGGGTTTTGACATGGTTTAAAAGCGGATCGTGACGCTCCTGCCAGAGTTCGAAGGCTGGCGTTTATCAATTAGCCGTTTGGAGGCCGGCGGCCCTCGCACTTCAGTGCTACATAACCAGAGCGTGCACTATTTCTCCAGCTGTAATCTCAGACTCACTGTTTCCATATAACCTCACACACACGCTGGAAGTAATGTGCTTTATGAATAGACGAGCACTTCAGCACGCTTTTCCACCTGCTCTTTTTCCCCATTTGTTTGTCAGATGTTTGGGGAATACTTATATTTAGAGTCTGAATCCAGGGTTATTTTAGTATTATTGAGAAACTATTAATATGTTGATAGTTTGAATTAGTTTTAGTTGAGTTTTTGTCAGTTTTAGTAATTTTGTTTAGTGTTTTTTGTTAAATGTCTATGGTTTTAAGTTTTGTTTTTGTCATTTTTATTCATTTTTTAAATCTCTATGTAGTGTTTATCATTTTTGTTTAAGTTTTAGTAATTTAGTTTTTGTCATTTTTATTAAGTATAATTTAAAAAAATGTCTATGGTTTTTATAATTTTTATGTTTATATAGTTATTACTATTATATAATAATAGTTTGAATTAGTTTTTATTTTTATATTTTCATTTGAGTTTTTGTTAGTTTTATTAAGTTAGTTCTATATGGTAATACGCTTTTTATGAGCTTTTTTAATCTCTATATAGTGTTTATCATTTTTTAGTCATTTTGTTTAGTTTTTGTCATTTTTATTAAGTTTAGTTTTTTTTAAAAGAAATGTCTATATGGTTTTTATAATTTTTTGTTTTGTAATTTTATTCGTTTTTTTTAAATATGTTTATATAGATATTAGTATTATATATTAATAGTTTGAATTAGTTTTTACTTTTATATTTTCATTTATAATTTTGTCCTTATAATTTTTCTTAAACTTGTATTAATTTTGTTTTGAGTTTTTGTCATTTTATTAGTTTTTTATATTTCTATGCAGTTTTTGTTGTTTTTTTATTTCAGTTTTGAGTTCTTTTAGTACATCAAATTAAACTAAATGAAAATAAGAATCATTTTCTTGGCAGCTAGCTGAAATAAAAGAAGTCTAAGTATTTGTAATATTTTATTTTATTTCAGTTTACTTTTTTTTTTTAGGTGTTTGTTAACTATAACTGGTGGAATCTCTTGTATTTGTACCATCTATATTTGTCTCTATCTTTTTTTTCTTGGTCATCTTTCATGTTGCAATAATAAAAATATTAATGTATATATGAATCTTATATTTAGACATATATAGACAGACTTGATTTAAGATCACGGATTGGAACTGATGTATGGCGCGTGTCTGCTGTTGTCCAGCTGGAATGTGATTGTCTCATGAGAATATTATGACATCCTCAGCGTTTCATATTCAGTGATTGATGAGTGTTAATGATGCAGATCACACACACACACACTCACACTCACTCACTCACTCACACACACTCACTCACTCACTCACACTCACTCACAGACACACACTCACTCACTCACTCAGACACACACACACTCACTCACACTCACTCACTCACTCACAGACACACACTCACTCACTCACTCAGACACACACACACTCACTCACTCACTCACTCACACACACTCACATTATGACTGCTTTTGTGCTGCAGGGCCACATTATTTGATTCAACGCTGT
The DNA here is from genome assembly GCF_001515625.1 of Sinocyclocheilus rhinocerous. Taxonomy (NCBI): domain Eukaryota; kingdom Metazoa; phylum Chordata; class Actinopteri; order Cypriniformes; family Cyprinidae; genus Sinocyclocheilus; species Sinocyclocheilus rhinocerous. Next base: position 284,148 of record NW_015654933.1, read on the forward strand.
TTTGCTGCAGTTTATGGATTATAACGTTGTTGCATGAATGCATATCAAATCTATTCTTTGTGTAAACTGTATTTGATGACTGATGCCTCTGAAGTTGATTGTTTAGTTTATAATTACAAACCCTTCCTGCTGTTTGTGTGTCAGCATTGCTCTTGTCTTCCAGCAGAGGGCGAGCACAGCTCTTACAGTCTCTCACAACCTCAGTCTTCATCAGCTTCAGCGAGAAACCGGCTTACATTAATATATGATTTCTGAATGTTTGATGTTAGTTTCACACATACTTGTAAAACCGGTTCATATTTAAGGCAGCATGATAATGTTTTAACATGCATGTCCTAAAATTGTCTTTATACTATAAACATTGTTATCTAGTAAGGTTTATATTCAGATGTGCAGTAACTTCTACATGGATTCATCGCTTCGTTTTTAGGTTGCTAGATTCAGAATAGTTTTCTGTTGCTCTGCTTTGATGTGAGATGCATCAGTCTGAACCTGCGTCTGCTTTAGACGGTCAGAGATCTTCATTTTATTACTTTTACTTTTTACAGATGTTTCTCTTAGCAAGCAGAACCACTCCATGTCCCATCCAATGGCATTATCAGGCCAATGAAACTGAGACACCATTCCACCACAATACTAGCTCCACTAGTATAGTAGGATGTAGTAAACTCTTACACACACACACACACACACACACACACGCGCGCACTCACACACACACATACTTGCACACACTTAAAAATGTCTTTGCATTCGGTCACTAAATATCAAGTGTCATTTATTATGAACACACCCACAAAGACATTTTTAAGTGTGTGCAAGTATGTGTGTGTGTGTGTGTTTCTCTGCTTCTCTGCTCATGTAACATTTGTGCAGCTGCACACATGAACACACATTGTACAATATCACTTAAGTCAGACACACACACACACACACACACACACACACACACACACACACAGGGTCAGCTAGGAATTCTGGGTAAACGCATTCTGCCGCCACGGTCGAGCGGCTTTCCCGCGGCGGTTTGCGTGTGCGTCACTCGCGCACCTGCGGCGCCATGGCAACAACAACAACAACAAGGTGCCGCTTTTCCCGGGAGATCCTGCGGAATGTGTTTGTAGAGTATGCGGTCGTCATGGCGACGGAGGCCGTCCCTGCTGGAAACCTCTTACCTGCCGCGTCACACCTGCGCGAGCGTCGCCATGGCGATGCGCCAGTGTTTGGCCGGAAACATGCCTAAAAACAGCGCGCGGAGGCGGAGCAGAGCGGCTTTCACTTTCATCCTTTGAGTTCAGCGTCTGTCGCGCTCCACTTGACGCTCCGCGGCGCGTCACACAATCAGGGATTTTCCATTTACAACCTGAGGCACACCTTTAACATCACACATGTATGTAGTCACACACGGTTCTTTAGTTCTCTAAATGCAGACGGACCACGAGCTAGAGTTAATAATAATAAACAATAAAAACAGTAGTAGTTTTAACTTTTTTTTCTAGTATTCCAGTAAAAAGGGAAAAAAAAGAGTGCATTATTAGCTACCATGCACTAACAATGATCAATACAACTTTCAAGAAAGTATTATTTATTTTTAATTTATCACATCTTTAATATTAGTTCATAAAATGCAATCGTTCATTATGTTTATTATGCATCAAATATTAAAATGAAAAGTTGTATTTGTTAACATTGTTAGTTCAGGTTAACTAGAGTAGTTTACTAATGTTCAGAGATGAAACCTTATTGCAAAGTGTTACATAAGATATTAAGACTTAAGTTGAATCATATTTTTAAAATTACATTTAAAATTAATTTTAAGCATTAAAAGATTAAAGGCTGTTTCCACAAGGTAATTGTGAATATTTATCTCACAATTCAGACTTTGTTTCTCAGAATTACAAGATATACACTCAGAATTCTTACTTTTTTCTCACAGTTCTCACAATTTTTTGTTTAATTAAAAAAAATTCCTCCACAGAAAAAAAAAAAGATTATTGTAAGATAAAAAGTTGCAATTACAACTTTTTTTCCCCAGAATTGCACGTTTAAAAAAAGTCAGAATTGTAAGATATAAACTTAGAAAAAGTTACATAGTGCTGCTTTAACTTTTATTGTGTGTTCACAATTTGCAAAGTGCATATAATGAGCGAGTACATCATGAATTCATCTTCCAAACCGCGTTTTTGTCTTATTCCGAATCACTCCGGTACACTTATAATAAGTGCTTATATTCGGACTATTGTAGGCTGGTCACCGCTGCGGAGTAACACATACCTGCGTGAATCGCCAGAGACATAAACTTAGAGAAGTAGTTCCGGTTGGAATGTTCCTCCGCGGGATGCGTGCAGTTCTGTTTATTAACCGCTAGAGCGCCAAACGTTACACAGTGCTGCTTTAAGAAGAGTAAGAATTGTGAAGAAATGTGGAAATGACCCTTTTTTCTTTTTTTTTTTGTTCCATAGTGAAAACAAGCTTCCGTAACATTTGATTTGTGCACTTTTTGAAAAAAAAAAAAAAAAATTCTCCCATAATGAGGTTATCATATTCAGCTCACTACAGTTTTTCTCGATTGCTAACACACAATTCACCATTTTCTCACAACTATAAACACAATCTCAAAACTACACACCAAACTAGAGAACACTATGAGATCAGTTCAAAACACTGTTACTAAAACCTGCTTTTGGGAAACAGGAATCATTTTAGTCAATGTCTGTTACAGTACGCAGCATAAATAAAGCGGTGCAGATACAGTAAAATTCAGAAATAAACTTTACGGTCATCACACTACTGTAAAGAGATCTTACAGTAGAGGAAAAGCACTAAGAGAAAAGTTAAAAACCACAGAACACAATATACAGTAAACACACACTGGAATATACTGCGAGTTACTGTAAATAAATAAATAAATACAGCATCCTCTGCCAAGTTGACCAACAAATGACCTTTGACCTCGTCCCTTTCATTTTTCTTTCCTCCTCCTATTACTCTTTGTCTCCCACTACCAGGATTCATTTTCCAAACTCATAATCAGCTCGTGTTCATACCACACTGCTGTGTCATCAGTTTTGCTACTTACAGTTTTTTTCAACTGCTTACACACAAAATCATGGTTAAACCAGTTTTGCAGAAAACACCGAGCAAAGTGGAACATGTGTGAAAACAGGTGAAATGTGTTAAAAGCTTTGAGAAACCTGTCTTTGTTTCGAGAACTGTGTGAATGGTTTGGAAAATTGGGCCAAATGAATCAGTTATAGTGTGTTAGCAATCGAGAACAACTGTAAAATATAAATGTCAACATTGTGGCAGAATTTAATGTCACTCTGATGTGACTCAAACTCCTTTAAAGCAATATTCAAGATCAAAAATAAATAAAAAATGTGTGTGTGACAGTGTGTGTGTGTACGTGTGTGAGAGAGAGAGTGTGTGTGCGTGTGTGTGAGAGTGTGTTTGTGCGTGTGTGTGTGTGTGTGTGTGAGCGTGTGTGTGAGCGTGCGTGTGTGTGTGTGTGTGTGTGTGAGCGTGTGTGAGTGTGTGTGAGAGAGTGTGTGTGAGTAAGTGTGTGTGTGTGTGTGTGTGTGTGTGAGTAAGTGTGTGTGTGTGAGTGAGTGAGTGTGAGTAAGTGTGTGTGTGTGTGTGTGTGTGTGTGAGT
>NW_015654933.1:290482-298261 GCF_001515625.1 Sinocyclocheilus rhinocerous
GTTTTAAATATTAAACATCACGGCATAATAGCAGCTACATATAATTCATATTAATATGCTGAAAAAAAATGGTGTAGAAACAGTTTTCACTCTAAAATTGCTTGTAAGTTTCACAAATTATTACAGAAACTGCAAGTAACACATTGCATTAAACATGACATTTTGAATGAGAAAAACTTAAATAGAATTTTCTTCTAAAACATACTCTAATCATCTTTATTTATTACTTCCAACAATTATTTATTTAAGGTAGACTGCAAGATTTTACGTTTATTATCTAGCAGAAATGTCTCCTGTGACAGTTAATGCCATCAAAAGGAACAAATCTCAAACACTTTACATGAAAAATGATTGTGAGATTCTTGCTACTCGAAAAAGTGTTAATAACTCGTTAAGATTTACTAGCGTAATGAAGGGAATGTGTTACATTAGCCAAGAAAAGCACGTGTCATCAAACACACATTTTTCAAGAATTGCACGTCGTAACATTCTTACATTCTTTTCTTAAGAAGATTCAGGCAAGTTTTGGAGAAGGGTTCGTCTCAAACAGGCCCTGATGGTGGATCTCTGAGGCTTGCGCTCACATATACATTCTTCTCTGAAGCTCTCATAGTTTCCATTTTGACTTTTGAAACAAATATTGCTGGACTAGATGTTTCTGAGCTGTCAAACGCTCAGAAGTCCAGATGTGGAGCAGTTTGCTCTGTAATTGTAGTTCTAGCACATGAACACAAAGAGCTGCTTGCTCGTGATGAATTACAGATCTTCTGAAGATCGTGAGGCCGTAAACTCACTGCTCTGCTGATTGAAAGCTACACACACACACAGAGGATGCATTAAATTGATTAAAAAGTGCCAGTAAAGACATTATAATGTTGCAAAAGATTTCTGTTTCAAATAAATGCTGTTCTTCTGAACTTTCTATTCATCTGTGAATCCTGAAAAATAAAATGCATCACAGTTTCCACAAAAATATTGTTCAGCACAACTGTTTTCAACATTGATAATAATCAGAAATGTTTCTCGAGCAGCAAATCAGCATATTAGAATGATTTCTGAAGATCATGTGACACTGAAGACTGGAGTAATGATGCTGAAAATACAGCTGCGCAATATTTCACAATTTTTACTGTATTTTTGATCAAATAAATGCAGCTTTGGTGAGCAGAAGAGACTTCTTTCAGAAACAACAACCATTTACAATTTTACACTTAATTATCAAAGCTTTATGATATCAATCTCATAAAGGTTGTAAAATTCAGAACAAATTAGTATTTTCTATGATTTGTCTTTCATTATATCTGTCTTTAATTTTTCCCCATGCAGCTCATTTACAGTCCCCACGCTGCTCTTCATTAGACATGAACATATTGTTTTATTGTTGTTCATATTAGCAATAACTCTGGGTGTTTTATGAGGATTCTGCCGTCGTGTGTCTGTTCTGAAGCGCTCTGGACTTTCCCCTGGAATCAGCAATCGTGTAAAAGCCTGAGTGTTTTTGTGCTGCAGACTCACATAAAATAAAGCCTGACAGTTAATGTGACTCGTCTAGACGATATTTTCAGCATTAACGTAAGTGGCTAATTAGTATTTTAGTGTCCAACCCGACTGGGTCTTTTTCCCTCGACTCTCTTTGTTTTTTCCAAGTGTTGTTGTTCGTTCTGAGTGTGTGTGTGTGAAGGCTTTTGCTCACACATTCTGGCTTATTCTCACCTTAAACTACTGAATAATGCACAATATTTTAGAAAGTAAAGTTATTTTTAAATAACCAGTTTCACTAGAGGCTGTGAACAGTGTTTTTCTGCTGAGATAATGATCAGTTTTCACTCTTCCCTCAGTGTGTATAAACAAGTTTACACACATAAAGAGAATCATTTCATTACATGCACACACACACACACATAAATATTACGGTAAAGTAACCCGGTTTATCTGTGTGCATTTCTAATATTGTTGCATGCTGGACGTTTCCCTCGTCTAAAATGATTTTCTGTGCTACTCGCAGCATGAGGCAGAAAATAACCCAGAATATTCCTTGTATGAGTCAAATATAGATTACTTCAGAGGAAATCCTGATGGTTGTGAATGGGTGCCGTCAGAATGAGAGTCCAAACAGCTGATAAAAACATCACAATAATCCACAAGTAATCCACAGCACTCCAGTCCATCAGTTAACATCTGGAGAAGACAAAAGCTGAAACAAATCCAGCATTAAGACGCTTTTAACTAAAATACATTGAGTCTATAATCCATAATAACTCTTCCTCCAGTGAAAAAGTGTTCTGGTGTGAATCAGGAGAGAAATCTGCACAGATCAAGCAGCGTTTAAACAGCTCTAAACAAATATGTGGCTGGATTTTGATGTGAGAGACAACAGCAGATGCACTTTTTCACTGGAGGAAGCATTATTATGGATTATGGACTCTATGTATTTTAGTTAAAAGCATCTTAATGCTAGATGTGTTTCAGCTCTTGTCTTCTCCAGATGTTAACTGATGGACTGGAGTGCTGTGGATTACTTGTGGATTATTGTGATGTTTTTATCAGCTGTTTGGACTCTCATTCTGACGGCACCCATTCACTGCAGAGCATCCATTGCTGAGACACTGATGCAATGCTACATTTCTACAAACCTGATGAAGAAAACAAACTCATCCTGATCTCAGATGAACTGATGGAGAGCACATATGGAATTCATTTTAGGGTGAACTATTCCTTAAACATGATATTTTCTCAAGGAAACAAACTGATAATTACAAGAGTGTGTACACACACACACACACATGTAATTGGCCCGCGGTGAAGATTCTCCACATTTTTGGGTTTGCTCAGTGTGAACACATGCCCTAAAGACTCATTAAGTATGTTCCAGGATGAACCTGAATCTTTAAGCTCAGAGAGGGTAAAATCTCTAAACATAAGCCGATGATTCCTGAATCTGTCGACTCCTGCTCCAGAATAAAATTGTGTCATGAACGAGCAGAAATCAAGTGTGCCGCTCTGCTCTAAACCACCAGACGCTTAAAATAAGCGGAGACCCTGTATTTATTCAGCCCGCACACACGAACAACATCAAACTCACTTTCATTATGTTTGTCATTTGAGTTTCTCAACGCTGAGACGTTCACATGCTGCAACATCATTTACTGAACACAAGAGCAGATGTTCTGTGTATAATTGTGAATAAATGTTTTTATAATTCCACTTGGATAAACCCACTTTATACTAGAATTACTGGTTTACACAAGCATCAGGACACTGCAGTTTGTGCATTAAAAACCACAATCTGATGTTACTTAATCCTGTCGACATGCATACAAACACACCTCGGGTGTGGCTTCACCTTTCACTCTCTCTTCGTCACACACACACACACACATACACACACGTCTCGCCCCTGTCTTCACTGCGGCACTCCTTATGATGCAAGAGATCGAGGCGTCTTGTTCTTATCGCTCGGGTCTCAACACGCAGATCCAGACATGCAAATGACCTGGAAACGCAAGAAAAGAGAAAACTAGTAAAACTGATCACGGAAGCCCCAGCAAACACTCATGTTTAATTGGTTTGCTAGTGAGATAGTGAAATAGATATAGTGAAATTATATGTTCTCCTAAAACATACTCCAATTGACACTTTTGAATAATAATCATTTTTGACAGTTCTTCTGTCTGATTGGTCAGTTAGGGTAATTTGACCTGATTCAGCATGTGCATGAACCTATACACACAATCGTGGACATACTCTAGATTTAATCCTCAGTAGAGGTCTAAACATTTCATCCATTGTTATTAAAGCCGTAGCACTATCTGATCAGAAATCAGCTTGGAAAAAATCAACAGCAGTACAGAGTATGAAAAGACAATGCAGAAAAGCTGAGCGGATGTGGCGGAAGACGAAACTTGAAATTCACTATAGCATCTATAAAGACAGCCTTCGTGCTTTCCAGATTGCCAGTTAAATGCTCTCCGACAGCAAATGCAATGAGTTTGCTTCCTTCTTTTCTGAGAAGATCAATAATATCAGGAAGGCGATTAACACATCCCCAAGTTATGCAGAGGTCAGACAGATTCGACCGCAATATCAAAAAGAAGATACTATGTCTGCTTTTGAAGAAGTTGATAGCAAAATTTTGGAAGAAATTGTACAGCACCTTAAATCGTCAACCTGCCATCTTGACACACTTCCCACATATTTTTTCAAAAGTGTGTTTAACTGTTTAGAAGTAGATCTCGTAGAAGTGGTGGACTTTTCCAAACTCCCTGAAAACTGCAATTGTTAAACCCCTTCTGAAAAAGAGCAATCTTGATAACACCATTTTGAGCAACTATAGACCAATATCGAATCTTCCTTTTACAGGCAAGATTATTGAAGTTTAAGATTAAGGTAGTTTTTAATCAGCTATTTTAAACCTCTTAAATCAATTTTTAAATCATTTTCAACGTTTTTTAATTCCTTGTTTTATTGTTGTGATTATTATTGTTTCTATTATTATTTTCTTTTCTTTTCTTTTATGTAAAGCACTTTGAATTACCATTGTGTATGAAATGTGCTATATAAATAAACTTGCCTTGCCTAAATTAAACATGAAGTTTTGAAGTCGAAAGACTAAAATCGGTTTTATTTACAACTTCAAAAAATACATTTTCACAGTGTAAATTGGAATCAGTAGCACATTAATTCCTAATAAGCAATCTACTTTGCAAATCCAGTGAGCCAGTTGAGTTAAAACACCAGGGGTGGTTTTAATTCATTAACTGAACTGGCCACAGCACACAGGAAGTTGAATTGGAATGACAGGAAGAGGAAATCACTACATAGATAATGCATCTAAAGTTTGTGGTTTATTATGTTTTATCTTTGACTTCCATTATTAATGCATTTACTGAAAATGCTGTTTCTGTTGTGTTGTTTTTTTCTAATTGTGGGATGAATTAAAAATCACGCTCTCAGCAAATAAATAAATAAAAGATCATTAAGAAAAAAATACAATCAAATGTAATACGTAAGATATCTTGCTTTTTTAGTTTTCGATGTAGTTATTTTTTTTAATGTTAATTTAGTTTTATTTATAATTTTGTGAAACTATGATGTATGAAACTATAAAGGTGACATCATGAAAATGTTACTTTTCCAGGTTTTAAGTGCTATAATCAGGTCCCTGGTGCATCTACCAACCAAGGAAACGTGAAAAAGATTAACCCAGTAACTTTGTTTTGGTAAGCCTTTTTCTGCAAGCGTCTGAGAAAACGAGCGCGTCTGATTTCGCTCCCTTGGTGACGTGGCAAAGAGATCTCATTATAATATCACCGCCCCTTAATCTGTAAGTTTACACCCACGGCGCCATTATTGTGTTTTCGCAAGCGACAGCAGTGTACCAGCTCTAATGCCATGGAGAAAGTTTGAGCAAATCATGCTAACTGTTCTGTGTTTGGCTGCACAGACGAGCACAGAACACTGTTTAGAGTCCCAGCCTCAGAGACAACAGAGCAGTGCATTTATTGATTTATTTACTGTATATTGCTGCTGCCACACAGATCTAAAATAAACATGTGATTTATTTCCCAGCTGTTTACCTTCACAGACATAACCCACTGTTTTTGTAACTCGTGTGTTTTTAATGTAAACTTGTGTGTGAATGAGAACTTAGTTTAGTACTCACATGCTGTGACAGCCGCTTTCTGTGTGTGTGCTTCGGATGTGTGCTCTCAGAAAACATATTGTAAAAAGGGGCATAATGTCACCTTTAAAAATTCTCTTATGTTTTTGCATGCAGTTTAAACTGTGCAAAAAAAAAAGGTTTCTTCATATCATTGATCTTAAAATAACTGTATAATAACTGGATGTGTTCCGAGCACAAGATATTAAGTCAGATAATCAGAAAAGTGTTGATGACGGAGTGTGGTCAGACGCTCAGCTGTACTGATGTTTCCAGAGATGATCAGAGTTATCCAAGCGCTTCGGCATCTCTGGAACTGAATGTGTCATTATTATTAAGTGAACTGAAGCGTCTCAGCGGGACGGTAGATATTTGAGCTCGGCAGCAGATGGAGATCCTGCGATTGTGTCAGTTTTATACCGGGGCGTTACTCTTACAAATCACTCCTGCATTCGCTCGCTGTACAAACATGCAGATAAAACTTGTAACACTGGCAGAAGAAAAGAGTTGACCATCACTAACATGTGAGATGAGCACCTGATGATGCTTCTCATTCAGTTAAACAACAAAACATCACTCTAACCTTTAATCATATTTTAGTTTTGAACTCTACATCTCATGAATAATTGTAACCACGGTTGATACATTATAACACTTATCAATTCATTGTTACACTATGCATTTTAAATTCAGTTCTAATTATTTACGACAAGATATGAATTACAACGCACATTATGAATAATTATAATGCATTATACTCTTTATTAACCCTTATACGTAAAAGCTTTACTGCTACATTTCTGTTTTGTCAAACACACTGTGTTTTAGTTTGGACAAACTGATCAAATATATGACTTAATATGAAGTGATGAAGAGTGTTCAGATCTGTCTGTGTCTCTATATAGACTACATCAATGTGGAAATGGGATCTGAAACAGAGACTGGAGTCAGTGGGACTCAGTCTGCAATTAAATGTGAGCCTGGAGCACAAAAGCAGTGTTAAGTCGCTGGGGTATATTTGTAGCAATAACCAACAATACATTGTATGGGTCAAAATTATACATTTCTCTTTTATGCCAAAAATCATTAGGATATTAAGTAAAGATCATGTTCCATGAAGATATTTTGTAAATGTCCTACCGTAAATATATTAAAACTTAATTTTTGATTAGTAATATGCATTGCTAAGAACTTAATTTGGACAACTTTAAAGATGATTTTCTCAATATTTAGATTTTTTTGCACCCTCAGATTCCAAATTTTCAAATATTGTCCGATCCTAACAAACCATACATCAATGGAAAGCTATTTATTTAGCTTTCAGATGATGCATAAATCTCAATTTCAAAGAATTGACCCTCTCTCGCTCTCATGGCGTTATTTTAATGAGAGAGAGAGACACAGAGAGAGAGGGAAAAACCAGCAGATGTCGTCTCAGGTGGAAGCGGATCTTCTCAGTCAGCAGATGGAAGTGGAAAAGCATCACAGAGGGAATTCTGCTCTAAAAACAGACTGAACGGAAGAGAGGAAAGAAAGACACGGAGAGAGATACGAACCACTGATGGACTCCATCAATACAGTCTAAAATATAGATCCGAGCACTGAAACTCTCTGCTTTAGAATGAATGAAACCCTGCACTGAATCTGTCATCAGCTTGAGAAACCGAAGGGGTTCTGGACGTCTGTCCTCAGTCCGCTGGCTCCGCTTCACAGGAACCTGCTCCTGATACAGAGACATCTCCAGGAGGAGCATCTGCTGCGGAGACACGGAGCTCCTCCACAACACACCTCACTCAATGTTTACACAACTAGCACTAAAACCATAAAAAGTGTTTATGAAATAAAATATAAAAAAACTTGCAATTTGAAATTTGCATTTAAATTACACGAAAATAAATTAATAATACAATTAAAATAATAAGTAATACAAACTATAAAGATTTAAAAAAATAAAAAATGAAAAAAATGAAAAAAAGCAAAGCAAAATTACTAAAACCTAAAAAAAATATAACAGCAAATACAAAAATAAAAATATTAAATTTTACTGTAAAGCTATAGATAGAAACATATATATATATATATATATATATATATATATATAAAAACTTTAAGAAAATGAC
>NW_015654933.1:298455-303309 GCF_001515625.1 Sinocyclocheilus rhinocerous
ATATATATATATTTATTTAATATGTTAATATATTAAGTTCATTATATAATTTAATATGTTAAGTTCATTTTTATTTAATATTGTGAAATATTTTTACTATTTAAAATAACTGCTTTCTATGTGAATATCTGTTAAACTAATTTATTTCTGTGATCAAAGCTGTATATTGTATCATTCTAATATGCTGATTTGCTGCTCAAGAAATATATTTTTTATTATTATATTATGTTGAAAACAGCGGAGTAGAATTTTTTCAGTAATAAATGTATTTTGAGCAGCAAATCAGCATATTATACTGATTTCTGAAGATCATGTGACACTGAAGACTGGAGTAATGATGCTGAAAATACAGCTTTGCATCACAGAAATATATTACAGTTTAACACATATTCACATAGAAAACAGCTGTTTTAAATAGTAAAAAATTTTCACAATTTGACTGTTTTTGGTATTTTGGATCAAATAAATGCAGGCTTGGTGCTTGCTTCTTTAAAAAACATTAAAAATCTTACGGTGCATATATATATATATATATATAAATTCTACTAAAGTAACACAGTTTTGAGAAATTTAATTAGTTGATTATGGAGTGTGAAAACAAGCATCTTAATTTCTTCATGATTTTAAAACATAGATTTTCTAAATGACACACAATTAATTTAAAACAATTATGCCAACAACCAATGACAAGCGCTCACAAACTGATGAATCAACAATCATACAGTTTATTCTCATAACACCGAGAGAACTGATCAAAAGAAAACGAACCCCAGATATCACTAATGGAAGGATCCTGCAGCAAACACATTTAGATGCATTTTCAGTTCATCAGGAAATCTGCTGCAAATCAACAGCATCTTCTCTCCGTGTGTTTGTATCAGTGTGTAACGGGAAACAGTAATGACAGTAATCATATGCATTGATAATGGCTGTTAATTTGTCACATGAGCGCTGCTCTGATGGACGCAGCACTGAAAAGTCTTAGTAACTCATGCAATTTTATCTGTGCAGAGTAAAAGTTAAAAATGCATAAATAATTGTTATTTTTACCGAAAAAAATCCTTCTGAAGCAAATGATGCTGTGCATAAATGAGCTGCTTTCAGATGTGTCTCTGGCTCTCGATATTAAAGCACCATAAATGTCTGAATTCATCATCAGCAAGGACATAAAGTTAATTAAAAGCACAGAGACAAATCAAGATGAACATTTTTGCATCAGTCTCAGAGGATAAACACGATTTACAATCATTAACACCTAGAATTCATAAAGGAGGATAAATTGACCCGGCATGATGTAAATATTTGATCAACAAAAACTATTTATTCGATATTCCATGAATTCCTCAAAAAAAAAAAAAGTGCATTTTAAAAATAGTGCATTTCATCTTTTGCAATGCATATAAAAGGAAAGCAGGCAAATATACATATCTGATGTATTGAAACATTTGTGTATTTGTCTATTATTTTAATTATTTCATTAATAGGACACCTATTATTTGAAGAAAACCATTAAATCGGCTGTTAATTTGTCACATGAGCGCTGCTCTGATGGACGCAGCACTGAAAAGTCTTAGTAACTCATGCAATTTTATCTGTGCAGAGTAAAAGTTAAAAATGCATAAATAATTGTTATTTTTACCGAAAAAAATCCTTCTGAAGCAAATGATGCTGTGCATAAATGAGCTGCTTTCAGATGTGTCTCTGGCTCTCGATATTAAAGCACCATAAATGTCTGAATTCATCATCAGCAAGGACATAAAGTTAATTAAAAGCACAGAGACAAATCAAGATGAACATTTTTGCATCAGTCTCAGAGGATAAACACGATTTACAATCATTAACACCTAGAATTCATAAAGGAGGATAAATTGACCCGGCATGATGTAAATATTTGATCAACAAAAACTATTTATTCGATATTCCATGAATTCCTCAAAAAAAAAAAAAGTGCATTTTAAAAATAGTGCATTTCATCTTTTGCAATGCATATAAAAGGAAAGCAGGCAAATATACATATCTGATGTATTGAAACATTTGTGTATTTGTCTATTATTTTAATTATTTCATTAATAGGACACCTATTATTTGAAGAAAACCATTAAATCCAATGCAAGTCATTTTGACGCGCTTTATGCATTCATGTAGGTTTTTATTAGTTCATGCATTCTTGTCATTCATCTCGATAATATCAGGCACAAAACCAGATTATGAGTAAATTCAATACTCAATTTATTTAAGCTTGTAGAATTTAAAGTTTGAACTCATAAGTATATTTCACTTGGAACTGCTTGTTATTTTTTCAAAGATTGTTTAAGCAAATATCAAAGTCATGATCCCATTGTTCATGAATAATTAATAAGGTAAAATGTTTTGCTGTTTTCGAGATGCATTTACACTTTTATGGTTGCTTTTGTTGTTAGGTTTAGTAACTTGCTGTTTTGTGACATCTAGAGTTAATTTTCTACTCAAAATGGCACATTCATACTCAAACACTATGATCGTCATTGTGTATCATGTGCCAAGTATTCAGGTCTCTGTGTTCATTCAGTTAATAACTTAAAATAATTAAGTAGAAATTACTCATCAAAACTCTTAACTGGCTATGTTAAAGTTACTAATTTCCTTTGCTAAATTTTTACATAGCTAAAGTAGATTTTACTTAATTGCATACTTAAATTTTACTTTTAAAATATGCGTGCAAAAACTTGCAAAATAAAAGTAAATTTTACTTGGTTTTTTTCCCAGTGTGCACAAATATGCAAGTTTGACAATCTGCTGATTTTGCGATGATCCAAAAACAAGATTCATCGCTTGCAAGATTCATTTCATCTGACAAAACCGAGGAAATGGAATTAAAGCAATGCAAAAACGTGAACGGAGTCATCATATACTCACTCAAATGTTGTTTGGAACCCGTGTCCTTTCTTCTGTGGAACACGAAAGCAGATGTTTAGCAGAATGTGAAGCTCAAAAACACCATCAAAGTATCAATGCACAGTTTCTTCTGGAGTTACGGACCTGAATGAATCCAATATGATTTCAGATTCTGTTTATATGAACCCAGTTTTTACAGTCTGATCCATATTTTCATTTGCATGTGCATTTATGCATCCTGAACAAAACTCTGTGTTCATAACCAGAGAAACTACCATGATAATGTCACTGGATTTTCATTTTTGCAATGCATCTTTGAATCTAATGGAGAATTCTGAGAATTTTTTCTGATGTGTTTACATGAAACTTTTCAGTCTGATTGAGATTATTTGGATGCATGTAAAAATATTTCATATTTGGGTGAACTAACTAACTGCATGTGTTTTGTGGTGTTATAGTTCATCGGTTCATTGCGATTCCTGTTCTCATAAAACGACAAAACTCTCATGGACTTTGCAGATGTGCACGCATCCACGAACAAGGTAGGCCAGTATTTGGAACAGGACTACAGAATGACCCAGATGAGAGGCTTACATATGTAATCAGGGGGCGGGGCCTCACATATTAAACAAGGGGGTGGAGCCTCGTATCTAAGGGCAGCGAGTGCAGCCTCACATTTTAGATCTGGGGGCGGAGCCTAATCAAATCAGTGGGTGGAGCCACAAATATAAGCACGGGGCGGAGACACATGTAATCAGGGGCGGAGTCTCTGCTGTCAGTTTCAAGCGCACTTTCGTAGAAAAGCAATGACATCACATTTTTCCTCATTCTTTCTCCGATGAGTCTCAGCGGTCAGCGTTTTGCCAATCTGTTTGCGTCTGAATTCCTCTCCCCGCATTCGCTCACTGTAACATGATGAATTACAGATGGCCTCTTCTAATGGAAAATAAACTTGTCAGCCATGGGATTCTCATTTATCACACTGGTGTCATGCTTTCTTTCTCTTAGTGTCTTATTTCAGTTTAATGGTCTTTTCTCACCATCCACTCGTCATATGCGCTCAGATTCTGTGTTTATAGAAGCAGCGAGCTGTTTGTTTCAGGCCCAAGTACTCTTTATATATTTTTTTGTATTTGCATCCTCATATTTGTACCATCAAAACAAACACAAACAGCCTGCGTGTGTGATCAAAAGTGAGCGGTGACAGCGTCCATATGCACCCAAACGACACTCATAAAATTTCTGTTTAGCTTTATGTCGTCCTCTATAAATGATGCAAGTTTTATTATAAACAGAGCATCAAAATGAGCATTATTTCAGACAATGCACAATGCGTGGAGAACCAATCATCTTGATCGATAATCAGACTTCAGTGGGTATATCTGACTGCAGGATCTATAATATTTGCCAAATTTGCCAACAGCCAAAACTTGAGTGAAAAACCACTGCTGGCTCTGCGGTCAGAATTTCCATCCACCCAAAATGAACTAATTCACTGACATAACTCTGAAAATAAAATAAAATACACAGTTTGACTTGTTGATATCGGAGTCAAACAAACTCTGAATGTCCCTCATGATGTGATGTCCTGAAAAAGCTGACGTTCTCTGGAAAGTGTCAGATTTTGAGAACAGTTCATTTGAAGTTTGTGTTTATGAACTCAAATTTTGAGTTGAATCGAAGCATCACAAACTCATTTCACATCTTGTATCATGAGAATGCATCTGCTCCAATGTAAACGTTTTGTATGGTTTGATCTCTGACAGTCTGCGTCATGATCGGTTGTTTTCTGCTTACCTACTGTATGTAAAAATCAATCTCTCTCAGCAGAATGAATGCAAACGCTGCACATGGGCCGCAAAGCTGGACACACACTCTCTCTCACACACACACACACACACACACGCGCTCTCTCTCTCTCGCACACTCGCACTCACACTCACACACACACTCTCTCTCACACACACACACACACACACT